>NW_005841868.1:4755955-4784714 GCF_000455745.1 Alligator sinensis
TGTCATGCATCTGTTGATGCACGATAAAGTGCCATTGGCTTTTCTGATGGCTTCGTCACACTGCCAACTCATGTTCATCTTGGTGTCTCTGCTAGGACTCCAAGATCCCTTTCCACTTCCGTGCCACCCAGCAGGTCATTCCCTAGGCTGTAGGTGTGCTGGACATTTTTCCTCCCTAGGTGCAGCACTTTGCATTTCTCCTTGTTGAACTACATTCTGTTGTTTTCTGCCTACTTGTCCAACCTGTCCAGGTCTGCTTGCAGCTGTTCCCTGCCCTCCGGCGTGTCCACTTCTCCCCACAGCTTTGTGTCATCTGCAAACTTGGACAGAGTACATTTCACTCCCTCGTCCAAGTCGCTGATGAAGACATTAAAGTGTATCGGTCCAAGGACCGAGCCCTGCGGGACCCCACTGCCCACACCCTTCCAGGTCGAAACCGACCCATCCACCACGACTCTCTGGGTGCGACCCTCCAGCCAATTCGCCACCCACCGGACTGTGTAGTCATCCAAGTCACAGCCTCTTAACTTGTTCACCAGTATGGGGTGGGATATCGTATCGAAGGCCTTCCTGAACTCAACGTACTGTATCCAGTTAGGGCTGCATTCAGTCAGGTGTGCTACTTTGGTGGCACTTCCCAGTGTTCCTAGTACCAAAGTGGACTAAGTGGCTCCATGAATTCTTTTCCTTTGAACAGTGGAGGAACGTGTCTATTCTTTGTAAGTTTATAGGGCCCAGCTATGCACCAGTGTGAGAGGACTAATGGCCATTGAATGGTATTATTCTGTGTCCAAACTACAAGTTAATCACCAGGGATCTTGGTTTTCTCTAATAAAAAAAATCTCCAATTTATTTAAATATATCTATAGAGAGAGAGAGAGAGAGAGAATTCATTTTAATCATGGAAAAATGTGGATTTCGGGTTACCTTTTTAAATCTGAAAATTGGGGATTTTTTTGTTTTGAGAGAGAAAACCAGGATCCCTGATCATGACTATTTTTCTCTTCAGAAGAAAATAATGCCAAAGGTACCAGAAGCTATTAATGAGCTCTAGTTCCAATACTCCTGCTGATTGGCTGCCTGAATGTGCATGGGTTACTTTGTTGTTCTGTGCCTTAGTTGCTCCATCTGCAAATGGAAATAATTCTTATTCCACCTCTGCAAAGCTAATGAGACCAACGGATGGAAAGTGTTCTTTGCTACATATTTAAAAACTTGGATTCCAAACTTTTCTGATGGGTCAGAAGTGACAACTGCCTGGAGCCAAAATGATCCTGAAAGTCACTAGACAGTTGAATTCCCCTGTTCTAGTAGCCAAGAAAAATCTCCAACATGTAAGGACTACTATCCCCACCACTGTAGCACATGGTTACCTAGGAGCCATTGACTCGATTATAGAAATGCACTGATATCAATAGGTTTTAGAGGCTGGTAACCAGACTTAAGTCAGTTTGAAATACTGCCATCCCTCAAGGAATGAAAACGGGCAAAGCAGCATGAAGGGAATCACAGCCCCAAGCCTGAAAGATCTGCAGGAAAAGGAACATGACCTGTGACATCCGAGGAGTTTTTACGTGGTCGTGCTGTTTAATCCGAATGTTACCCCACCCCCGTCACTGCCCAGAGCAGTCACCTTTTGTAAGTCAGACAACTACCAGTTCCTGCAGTGCTCCTTTTTATTGAACTCTCTTCCACAGTTCTGTCCACTACATCTTCTGTAAAAAATTGCAAGTTTCTTACTCTGTAGGAAGAAATTCCTTCAAATCCTTTAAGACTATTATCCAGTAAACAAGCAGTTGGCACCCTGAGGGCTGTACAGCAGAAATAGGGATGATAGGCCAGGGGACAAAGTAAATAATAGCTTTCTCTGCCTGATGAAGGGTATCTGTTCCCAAAAGTTTTCAAAGAAGAATTTTTCCAACTATTTGAGTTGGTCTAATAAAAGAGATTGGATTTACCCAAAGAACCATGTCTGCCTAATAGCTTCTGAACCATTTGAGCTTATTCCACAAAACCAAGGATGTGAATTCGCATGGCGATTTGCTAGGTGTTGGTAGAACCGATACCATCCCTGCTCCCAGAAATGTGCGTGCTAGATGAACACAACCAAATTCCATCCATGTTCCAGGATGTCCCCAGGAACGGTTCTGTTCCTGCTCCTAACCTTCTGCTTACACCTCTGCTTCCCATCCTCCCTTTGTTTGTCACGTCAATTTAAACTGTAAACTCTGCAAGACAAGATGTGTTTGTATAGTGTCTAGCACTGTCTCTCCAGCCCCTCAAAGCCCACCCCACCCCCAACACACACAGGTCCCCCCTTCCCCTCCAGGTGAGAAACAAGCTGGAAAATGCCAGTCCAATGTATTTTTTTCCACCTAAAAAGTGACTAAGCAGCAGAAAAAATCAAAGCTAAGAACCCCCTCACCTATCACATTATTAAGGGGAGGTAGGGCTGTGAATTTATAGCATTTACTGAGTTTTCTCTAATGACTAAAGGAGAGCATTGTGGAGCATCTTAAAGGGACAGTCATTCCTCATGTCCTTTAATTATTGATGGGCTCTACGGATGGTCTGTGAATGACCCTAATAAGATGCACGATGATTTGAGTTTCACGAGTTTATAGCAGTGTGACGGTTTGATCCACCCCTACATACAGCTCCTGACACTGCTTACCGAGGTCTGTAAACTTCCCACAATCCTAATCCTACCCAGAGCCAGGATTGAGCAGCAGCAGCCCTTCCCCAGGATCTATCCTCACTTTACCCATCAGTCCACCCTTGGCTTTATACTTGGCAAAAACCTTTCTGGAAGCTTGGAACAAAAAACCAAAAAACCCCAAAACAAAAGTTTAATTCCTTACTGCGCATACCTCCCCTGGCCCGCGGGGCTCACACCCCACCTGTTGTTGAGTGGCGGCTCCAGGAAGGGCCCCCCACTGACTATCAGGGATCCTGCTTTTCTCCGATAAAAACCCCCCCCAATTTTCAGATTTAAAAAAGTAACTCAAAATCCACATATATAGATCTATATACTAGCAGCGTTTCATTTTAATCACGGAAAAATGTGGATTTTGAGTTACTTTTTTAAAATAAAAAAATTAGGGTTTGTTTGTTTTCTTCCAGAGAAAACCGGGATCCCTGTCGATTACAGTGGGACCACTTACAACCCCGAGCTTTGGGGCATTTGTTTTCGCTGGGAGCGCCTCCTGCGAGCTGCGGGCCACCCCTGCCTTGGCACTGGGCAGGCTCTGGAGAGCGCCGGGCTGGCTGTCGGGGAGCCGCGGGGGCTCCTGCGACTGCGACCCGGCTATTAAAACCAGCACTTGAAAATAAAGGCCCTTCGGCACAATGACCGCCTTGCGGGGCGCGCCCGGGGGAACAAGGCTGGGCCGTTCTTGGGGCCGGCAGGGTCTGGGCCTGCCCCCCTACGACCAGCTAGGGCGACATTGCCGGCTCTCTGCAAGTCCCCGTGGCCCGCGCTGTCGCTGGCCCTGCCCTGGCCATTAGGGGCAGCACCAGCTTAGGCCCCTCGGCCCCCTGCAAGGAAGGGGCTGCAGGACCCGGTTCAGCCTCCCTGCAGGAGCCCCCGGCCCCGGCCCCAGCACTGCCCCAAGGTGCCTACCGGGGTGCAGAGGCAGCTCCACCGCCCCAGCCAGGCCCGAGCCTGTCCAGGGACCAGGAACAAGGCGCTGAGACGGGGCAGGTGCCACAGGGACGCAGCGCTGAGGAAGCTGGGAGCAGGCTCCCGCTGCCGGGATGGCTTCACCACTAGGCGTCTCCCTGCCCAGCTGCCTCAGAGCTGCCTGCCCAAGGGCGGCCCATGCAGGCCCCTTTGGCCTCATGGCATGAACCCTGCCCTGCCTGGCCAAGAGCCACTGCCCCGCCGAGCAGGTGCTGCCGCCAAGTGCGCTGCGACCCTGCGCCCACCATCAGAGGAAGGCCTGGGTGCCAGGGTTTGAACTCCTTGCTTTCCACGTGCTCTCAACCTTACCCTTCCTTCTCCCATCCCCTGGCTTCATCTGAATCTCGTCACACAAAAGCCTGTTTCAGGGCAAAAGCCTCTTCCCACAGCTCCTGACATTTGGATCAGATCTGCCGCCCCACCCCGCCTAAGTCCTCTACATCAAACCTCAGCTGACATGACTTGGAGTCAGTCAGAAAAGGCTTGGGTGGGAGGGAAGAGGCAGGCAGCGCAGCTGGGAAGCGCTACTTTTGTTCACTGCATTCACCATACGTCTGCTCTTGGGGCTTTTTTCATTTGCTTGCTTTCTCTTAAATGTTTTCTTGATTTCTCCATTTTTTTTGGAAAAGAAAATAGACTTGCAAAAATAGGAAAGAGGGCAAGAAGGGAAAACAAAGGAAAATGAGGAAAGGAAAGAGCTACCAAATTCAAAATGCACCACAAATTTGGATTAAAAAAAACAAAACAAAACAGCCCAGCCCAAGCAGTTTTCTGCAGATTTGTTTCATTTTAAAAAAGGCCACTGAAGTGGGGGTGGGGGGGAATGTCTTAAAAAATAATTGCCATGGTCTCTGCTGGGCACAGCTCCTGTAACACCCCACTGCCACTGCTTCATGTCGCTCGGTAGCAATGACTACAGAGACAAACTCCTTGGAACTGCCCAAGGCAGCATTTTTCAAGAGGGCAGGGAAATGTGTACATTTGAAAAATATGCAGTCCTGGGAGAACTGGGGGCCTATAGCCTCACTAACGTTTGGGAGCCTTCATAATACAGACCTCTTTTTTCTGGTCAGCCTCAGCCTCCAGCTATAACTGATGCCATGCAGTACAGAAGTGCCATATGCTCAGGGCAAATGGTGTGGGTCTTCATGTTCTGAATAAGGGATCCGGCTGCAATTTTGCTCTCTTCAGCCCTTGGTCAGCAACGACCTTCAGCCAGATGGTACCGTGATGACAAACTCTTGCTGGAGTTGGGGCTAGCTGACAAGTACCACCTGTCAAGCACCCTTGGTTTGGAGGTGGTGCTGTCTGGCCTGATAAGGTGTCAAGCACTAATGGCCATATGGGCTGACAGTGTGCTGAGGCTGGGGAGCTTCTGCAGATTCCCTTAAGTCCTTTGGGAAGCCCAAGCTGGGAGATGGTGCTATTTCTCCACAGGGTTAAGCACTGATGGTTATTTTGGGAGACAATAGTTAAGCTTGTTAGGTCTCCACTGCCTTCCCTAAAGGCCTTCAATCTGAAATGAATGGATTTGCCCAAGCTGAGAGTGGGGTCAAGCACTAGAGTCATTTGAGGGGGTTGTGGGGCCCGCCCCCAGTCCCACTCCCCTTAAGGCAGTTTTGTGTAGCTTGCTTATGTACCCAAGCCTTGGGGGTGCTGTCCCAACTCATTGCATGGGATCAGCACTTAGCCACTTCAGGGGTTCAAGGTCTGCATGGGCTTTCATTCTGGTCTTAAGGCCCGTGGGTGGGATAGCCCCACCCAGAATCAAGCTAGAAGTGGTGCTGAATATCTTGACAGAAATGTAAAGCACCCTGCCTGCCTCCCTTTGCACTGGGTTTTCACATTCACATTGCATTATCCACCACTGTTCTGTTTTTCCTCTTGTCTGCTGTTCCACTTCCAAGTTGCCCCCTCCCACTGCACTACTTTTCTTTACAGTTGGGCAATCTTGTAATGACTAAAACAACCATGCAGTTGGCACAATGACTGAAAAGAGATTCATGGCAGTTGTCACTCAACTTGTCTCAGGTTGGACAGGCCACCTGGGGTTTTGGCCCTGAATAACCTGAAACAAGTTCCCCTTGGGGGTCCTCCTAAATAGCTGGGAAAAAAAGGCTGTAGGAAGAGGAGCAGAGCTTAGGAACAGCCCACACAGTAAATAGAACTGAAATAGGTGTCAGTTGTAACTCAGACCATGGGGCATTTTAGTCACATCAAACTCTCTCTCCAAATGCTTATTTACTGGGACAGAATATGAGCAGTCACAGTGGAGCATAGCCATGCATCTCCTATTGACAGGAGGTCAGAGCAGGCAACTGGCCATGTATCCTAACAGTTCACCTTTCTTCAGCTGAGAATAACCTTGGGAGACATCTCAGATAAGATGCATTCCTGTGGGGATTTACTCCAATATGCCAGCAACCATTCATAGTTCTGGAGAGCATCAGTCTAGTACCAAAAAAACAAAACCACGAACACATGACCAGGAAACTATAGCTCATCACAATGGGTGCAACCTTCATATTAACAACTCTCAGCCCTGCATCACTCAGCTCACAGGACTGGATCCAACTTTTTCTTCTTGAGTTCCTATTGGCTCAGCTCTCAAATGGTGAGTGTGTTGAACATGCATGATGATTGACTTACAATTTAGGAAATGCCAGTTCAAATCTATGCTTTGTTGAGCCTCACCATGAGACCCTGGCCAAGTAACTCAGTCTCTCTGGAGCTCAAGTCCCCAGCTGCCAGATAAGTGCAACACCCCTGCCACAGCTCACAGGTCTGAGGGGGTAAAAAATAAGTGCAACAACCCTGCCACAGCTCACAGGTCTGAGGGGGTAAGTATTAAAGACTGACACACTCCTTCAAAAAGCTCATTAATGGGCACCCCTGAAATACTGTGGATGCCCTAGTGCAGAGCTGCTTGATCCAGCACAAAGGGTTAAGAGCTTTCCTAGCTGTAGTCAGCTCTTTACTTCTTTACTTTCAAAACCATTAAACCCACAGCTAAACAACCTAACATACCATCACCAAGGTGAACACTTGGCTATTAGACCCAACTGAACACCACTGCTTCCAAGAATCATTTACCAGACCACCATCCCTTTGCAGGGGCATGAGGGAGCAGGAAACAGAGGATTAGATCACAGGTGAAACCACCTATAGAGCAGACTTTGCAAGGGCCTCATTAGCATCTAGTGCACATCCCCACTAAAATAATAACAAAAAAACCCACCACCTGGGTCCTGTTAAGCTTATAGAGAAAACTGTTTCCTTCACAGGAGCATAATACACAGGAGCTGATATCATACCCACACCCTTAACAGAAAACTGCAACATGGTGGGGACTGATTTGGTTTAATGCCCCTCAATCCAAGTTTGACCCCTTCTTCCTTGTGCAGAAAGTGTCCTGCAGGATGCAGCCACGTGGCTAGCTCATGGGAGACAGAGTACTCAGATGTACAGAAGGAACAGACCAGAGACAGCAAGCTAGGAAAATTCTTTTTTAATTAAGTACAATAAAATATAAGCCATGTACAGTACCCCAGTCTTTGGGGGAGACTCACTCCGAGCAAGGGAGGTGAAGGGGCAGTTTTCCCAGGCAAAGGTCCCTGGACTTTGTACAAAGGGCCCTGGAGTTCCCCAGACAGCAAAACAAACACACACACCAGGAAAGGAACATGCCTACTTCTGACAGCACCCGCCACAAGTTCCTATTGAAAGGGCCCCAATGCCTGGTTTGAGCCAACTCACTCCCTTCACACGTTTTTAGCCTTTTACGTATACAAAAAACCCCGTGGCAGGATGTGTATGCCTTCTCTCATTTAATACACCGCTCAGCTTCTCCACGGTGACCTTTTGGCTGTCTTAAATTGTACTGCTGCAGCATCTAGGGTCTGCCTGCTTCTCCTTTCTGTGCCCTGGATTTGAGAAGTCAGGGAGAAATCCCCTGCTTCCCTTATTAAATGAGAGCCCTTTTCTCTTTCAAGACATATCACAGTGGACTCTCACCATGCACAATGGAAAAAGAGAAAAGAAGGTAGGAGACAACCAATGCTTTCCAGGGAGGACATTCTCCACCTAGGGTCTGCCTCACCACTTGGCTTGATGCCATCCAAGCTTGGGAAGCAGATTCAAAACAGTATCACAGCCCCCCGTAAAGTAACCCAGAAGGATTTGGGGGGCACGGGGGAGAAGGGGAAGAAATATGCTTTAACTCAGTTTTTCCCCTCCCAAGACAAAGCCGAGGGTCAACCTCACACAGACACTGATGGCCTGCATGGGGTGCAGCCTGTCTTCAAGCAAGCATGAGGTACAGTCCAGAAAGCAAGCCTCAATAGGCTAAGGGGGCATGCCAGTCTTGCGAATGTCTGGTTCTGCCCCCAAGGAAGCTCAGCAGCCCCATCATTCCCGTCGTGCCTTCTTGGTTTTCTTCTTTTCCAGTTTCAAGGTGGCATCATGAGCTTTCCTCTTTTCAGCGAGTTTGTTTGCCTGTTGGGGAAAGAAAAGGATGGGAAGCCCTTCAAAATTAAATCTCCAAACACTGTTGTCTCCTCTTCTCCCAACCCCTGCACTCTTGGCAGCTCCTTCTGCTATAGCAAACCTGGAGATGGACCCAAACCGTAGTTCCTCCAGCATTTGAGGTTGACTGACTTAGACCCAAGCATCCCCCTTGCTCTGGGTGGGGAACAGCTTGCTGCTTGTCCAGAAAACTTAAGTAGCATCAAGTAAATTACTCTCTAGGTTAGCCTGACAGTGGAGGATGGTATGTGCCACAGATAGAGGCTCTCAGACCTTGAGAAGGGTACCCCATGACCACATCAGGGGAATAATCTCATCAACTCCGCTCCCCTTGGTACAAAGCCTCTGTCAACTGCTGCCCTCTATCAGTTCCTTTTAGAGACAGTGGGGCTGATATTGTGGGGAAGTACAAGCATGTCTACAGCCCTCCACAACAGGGGGTTCAGACATGCCAGCAGAACCCTGAGGCCAAACAAGGGCCAAAACAAAGCACAGTACACAGGGGAATAAAGTTTAATGCTAAGTGGGCAGAAGGGGAGGAATATAGCAGGGAAATCCCCAATCACTTCAGTACCTTATGCTATGGAGCCCCAAGTCTAACTGTGCAACTCTTGTAGTGACTCCTACCTATAAAATTTACCACTTCCATTCTGTATACACCAGAAACAGCACAGCCTCATGGACTGACTGAGGCTGGGAGTCAGGAACACTGTTCCTATCATGACCAGTGGACCTGCACCAAACATCTCAATGTCTCAGCCTCCCCCTTGTTACAGAGATGATGTCCTTACCAAAAGGGTGGAGACTGCCCAGCCTTTCTGCAATGTTCAATATGCAGAAAGAAGAGTCCTTTGTGAACTACCCCCAGTCCCAGTGTTATGTCAGTCCCACCCAATTAGAGTACAGTGCTCCCATCTGTGTGATGGGTAACTCATCTCTTCAGAGTGTACTCTAGGAGGTGGGAGCTGGCTGAGGGTTTTAAGATTCAATGCCCTGGCTCCAGAAACCAAGGGGCGAGTGTCTGGTACTCCTGTCCTTGGGAAGGGAACATTGGCTCTGGTACCTCTCGGACTTTGCGTTTCTTGCCAAACATTATTTTCTGGTACAGGTATTTCTCCTTCTTCTTCATCATCATGATGGCAAGACGTTTCTCCTCGTTCTGTTCCTCTTGCACCCGTCGCTGCTTGTCCTCCAGCCGCACTGTGCCTACTGTCACCTTCACAGGGAGTTTCTAGGAGAGCAGGAGAGGCCCAATGAGCCCACGGTTACAGAGTGACCTTCTACAGACAACTAAGAAGCCAACTGTTTCTTTTCTGCAGTGTACTGCAAAGCTCCATGCAAACTGGGCCAGTGGGGAAAAAGGGCACAGCACATATACCAGGTGTGTCCACAGGGACATACTCATACCCTTCCCCATGAAAATGGCCCAGCTCAAATTCCTCAAAACAAACAGCAGCATGGCCCTACCCTAAAGGGTCTGACTGCTGAGCATGGATAAGCTGAGCAGAGCATGATCTAGGAAACAGCTGGAGTGAAAGGCAGGCACCCAGCCTCTCACACACAAAAAAGCTCACCTAACATTAAGGCAGAAACTGTCTGAGCAGATTCCAACAGCAAAAGTGTTATGATTTGTGCATTCCAGGCACATATTTAACTGCAGAAAGTCATGGAAAACAGAGCATATACCCAGCAGTGCCAGTACTGGCTCCAAGAATTTTAGACACTCTGCCTTGGCATTGCATTGATCTGTGACTGTGGGTCCCTTCAAGCTTCTTCAGACAGTGTCTGCGCCCTTCCCTGGCTTGCAGTCCCCAACTGTTAAACTACAGAGCTAAAAGCATGAGTGACTATAGCCTAAGCTAAAGGACCAAAGCTTCTCAAGCCAGAGCTATAATAGACTTGTATCTTCCACAGATAAAGCAGAGTGGGGCTGATAATACACTCCCTTGATCTCACTTATGAGCACGAGATAACACGCGCACACAAAAATTCAGTGGGTGATAAACTTTATGAAGCTCAAGAGGACTGATTTGGATTCACTGAGGGCCAGGTCCCAGCCCTTTAAATGTTCTGGCTAAGCTTCAAGCCTCAGCCTGGATTGTTTTAGCCCTTTCAGATACTAGAGGCAGGAGGCCATATTCTACTCTCACCCCATCCCCACTGAGGAAGAGACCTTGGTTAGACAAACCAACCAGGGAAGAGCTTGGGCCCAAGACAAGAGTGTTTCTCAGAGTTATGCAGAGCTGAGACTGGGGGCACAGAAGAGAATATATTCAGTAAGCTGAATTCTGAAACAGGCCATCAAGTAAGAAAGAAGTATGAGGGCAGCACAGACAAGAGCTGAAGATGCATCTTCCCAGCAATGAAGACACCCCCTACAAGGTTCAACCAACTCCAAAGCCAGCCACAATACCTTTCCCTGAGTTTTCTGCTCTTCCATCCGCTTCAGTTTCTCCTCCTCTTCCTTTTCAGAGTCATCTTCCTCTTCTGAGCCATCATCATCTTCCTCACCACCCTCCTCCTCTTCCTCTTCCTCCTCCTCCTCCTCCTCTGTGAAAGGCAAGGAAGCAGTGTTACCACTGAAGGCAGATTCTGTGGGAAGTATATGAATCTACATCGGGGTGGGCAAAATGTGGCCCATGGGCCAGATGCGGCACACCAGGCAATTCTATCTGGCCCAAAGGCCCCTAAAAAAATTGGAAAATAAATATTTATCTGCCCCTGGCTGCCTGTCATGCAGCCCTCAATGTCTTGCCAAAACTCAGTAAGCAGCCCTCCGCTCAAAATAATTGCCCACCCCTGATCTACATGCTGCTGTTACAAGGTTAAATAGTACAAGTTGGCTAAGACCCCTCCAGCACTCAGAGGTGACCCAAGATGGGGATACTAATGGTAGTACATGAATCAACTCAGCATGGAGGGCAGAGGTTGCAAGAGGTGGGAAAGCTGGTTAGATGGACTCTGGACAGATTCTGGGGCATGGGTCCTGCCATTACCTGGGTTCTCTCCCCTCTGCAAGGCCAGAAGCTTCAGCTTCTCTGGTGGGATATAGTCCCCATCCTTCTCTGCGACAAAGGGGGAGAGGTGTGGGGGCAGTAGTACACCAGGAAAGTAGTCAGCCACTGGGAGGCACATCTTAGCATTGACTGAATCGAACACCCACTGTGGCTGGAGATAATACCTACAGAGAGAATAGAGAGCATTGTCAAAGAGGGCCAAGCCACTAGGAGTTCGATGGGGGATGGAAAACAGCTGCATTTCCTGTATTTGGCATCTGGAGGATATGGAGCAGAGTGAGCAACTGATGTTCCAAGAGAAGGGGATAGGGACACATACCTTCACTTGGGGCCCAATCCAAAGTGCACTGAAGGCAGTGGAACATCAAGGCACAACTGCTCAGAGCACTAGAGTGGAGCTGGATGGGGTCTTCACCAGCTTCCAAGTGGGAACAGTCAATGGAACCTCCTGACCATTCATGCAGAAGATACTACCACATCCAGCCCAGTAAGCTGACAAAAGTGCTCACCTGCTAATGACCTGCTTCTCTAGGTTGGGCCGGTCAACTATCTGGTGGGTGATGGTTGGGTCTGTCACATCATAGGTGGCTCCAATGCATACGGACTTGTCCCAAGACACT
This sequence comes from Alligator sinensis, assembly GCF_000455745.1. NCBI lineage: Eukaryota > Metazoa > Chordata > Crocodylia > Alligatoridae > Alligator > Alligator sinensis. The sequence continues at coordinate 4,767,799 of NW_005841868.1, forward strand.
TCACCCCCAAAACACCTGCCAACAAGGAACACCTCCTGAAAAATTCATCTGGTGAGCTGTAATCAGAACCAGTCTTGGGACAAGGGACAGAATGCAGCATGGGACAGACAAGGGCCTGGCATTTGTTGTACATCATGGTCACTGAGGGTTGTAATATTCCCAAAGTCTAAAGACAAGTGAACCTTGACATCCCAGAGAAGCAAGAACACAAACAATGTCCTGCTGCCTTGTGACCAAGGCCAAAGAGGAATACAAAAGCCCTGGTCAGCTGGGCCCAAAGTACTTTTTCCTCCAATTTCATATCCATACCTGAGCTTCAAGGCTGTTCCTAGGAATCCCAGTCACCATAGTCTTAGGAAGACTGCTTCATACATGCACTAGACCAGGGGTTGACAAAATATGGCCCATGGGCTGGATTCAGCCTGGCCAACTAATTGTACCTGGCCTGCAGGATGGCGGACACAAAGTCACAGGATCTGGCCTGTGGGGAGCCAGTGGATCTGGCTGCTGCATCATGCTGGCATGTCCTGGCCCCGACTGCAATTTACACTAGCTCCCAACCCATATGTCAGAAGCAGTGCCAGACGCAAGCCAGGATCAGCTGTGGACACTACTTGCAGGTTCTTGCTGGGGACTGGGGCAACTGCTTGGGACTGCAGCTGGCATGAGGCAGATGCCCCGATCCCGAGTGAGAACCTACAGGCAGCGTCCACAGCTGATGCTAGTGCCTGCCTAGCACTGCTTCTAGCATGTTGGCTGGGAGCTGTTGTAAGCTGCAGGGATGTGCTGTAGGTGTGGGACATTTCGGGAGGGGGAGACAGAGGCGGTCCTGCCCACCATAAGCTGCTACAGGGTGGCCTGGAAGTGAGGCAGGGTGGTGGAGGAAGGGAGGAGCCACAAGACAGCCCCAGTGTAGGCTCTGGGCGGCTGCAGTCAGGAGGGACCCAGCAGTGGCAAGCATGCATGCCTGCTACTGGGTCCTGCTTTTGCACAGCACCAGCCGCCACCACTCATTGTGGGCAGGGCAGCTTCTCTCAGTCTTCCCCTCCCTAAACCATCCCGTACCTACAGCACATCCCCGCACCTTATGGGAGCTCCCTGCATGCCAAAAGCAGGGCAGGTGCCGGTATCAGCTGTGGATACAGCCAACAGGTTACTGCTGGGGATCAGGGCATATGCCTGAGCCCCTCCTTGGGGTGGAAGGGCAGGCCAGAAGCTGAACCTGCTGCCCACATCCATGCCAGCTCCTGCTCCTGTCCACAGCCCTCTCTCACATAGGAAGGTCTGATGAGCTGTTGGGGAAGGGGTGGGGGGAAGGAGGAAGGGAGAAAGAGGAGAGGGCGGGGTGCTGGCCTGGCTTGCAACAGCTCCCTAAAGTTGCCTATGTGGCCCACAGGCCCAAATAATTGCCAACCCCTGCACTGTACAAAATAATTCTCTTTTTATGGTTAAATGGCTCCTCTAAGGACTTCTCATTGCTCAGGCTCAGTGACTTCCCCCATCACTAATACTGTTCCCCCTTGACAGCTAATTCTGGAGTCGCCAACTCCACAAACCACTGCACCTCCTGCACATACCAGCATGCAGGAGCAGACAGTGCCCAATTTATACATACCGGATGATGAAGGCCAGGGGCTCCCGAGGCACCTCCCTGTTTAGGAAGAACCGCAGCCCCTCAAACAACTTCTTTTGCTTCTCCAAGGACTCCTGTTCTTTTCTCCTTGCCTCCTCATGCTCTGCACTCTCCTGTTCAAAGCAACGTGCTATTAGGGTTGCTTCTGCTGTCACCTTTCCCTCTCCTTGCAAGAACCTCCCCGTTGCCTCCACTTTCTCCAGGAACTGAGAAAGGATCCAGTGGAGCAAGTGCCCTCCCACTGTTCATCTCTGTCTTCAGCCTGGGTAGCAGGTGCATCATCCTGTATACTCATAGTGAGCAGTGTCTGGTACACTTCTTACCTCCCCAGGCTGTATCCTGCCAGTCCTCAAGGACTGCAGGAAACTACTGCAAATGAAATAATGCAGTCCCCACAACATGTTCCACATGTCTGAGTTGACCCCAACTCTTACCCCATCCACAGGGAATTCATCTATTTCCACTTCATCCTCTGGGTTTGGGGCAACCACCCGGGCCAGGCTGGCGCTCAGAGCAGAGAGTTTCTGCAGGAAGGGAGAAGAAGAGAAATTCATCTTTTGCACAGGTGCTTTGGTGTGTGGGTGTGTGTATGGAGGGAGAAACGGAGGAAGTGCATGCAATGGTAGTGGTGGGGGAACAGGACTGTCCTTCTGAGAAAGGAATAAGGCAGCTCTCAGAGGGAGGGTTAAGATCCTAGAAATGGAAAGGTACTCCTGTACTGGCTGCCACTGGAGGTCCTGCTTTACAAAATGCTTTGAAGCCCCACCCCCAAATATACAATGTACTTACAATCAGGTGTGCAGCACTGGGAGTGGAGGGGCTTCTTTCTAAATTATTATTTCCTTGCCCAGGATGAACTAAATTACCCCAGAATGCATCAAGGAACAGAGCTCAGAAGCCTACCTCAGCCCATCCAGAGGGACTGGAGCAGCCAGCAGTATGAGCAGCACCTGCAAGTCACCCCTGGGAGTACCCAATTAAGGAAATGGAACAAGAGACAGTGCAGCACACAAGCAGTGCTGGAAGCACTAGGGAAGGGCCTGTGTTCTCGATGCTAGGGTGGCTGCTTTCAGTTCCAGGGGGCCAGCAGATTCCAAACATAGCTCTCATAAGTAGGGGTCTTCAGAACTCAAGGAGGCAGCCGGCCAGTCTTTTTGTAGGATGAGCAAGGCAACCTCCCTCATGGCTCTAATTGACCAAGGGGCCCTGGCAGTCACACCCCTCCCTGCAGATTGGCAGAGGGCTTGAAACCACAGCTTAATTATCCTGATTAAGCTAGGGGAAGCCATTCATCCATGCATTATTAATGGCTTCCCTGGGCTTAATCAAGGTAATTAACCATCCCCAAGCAGGGAGGCAGCAAGCAGCTGCACTGGGGTCCTAGGCCAGCTGTGGCAGGCAGACAGGAGGCTGCAAGTGGCTGCACCAGGTCTACAGAGACCTGGCCTAGCTTGTTGCCAGCAGCAGGTGCAGTGCAGCTCCAGCCCCTTGCCTGCCATCTGCCTGGAGGTGTGCATGCACCTGCTGCCAGCAATGAGGCAGGCCAGGGCTCCCTGTACCCCAGTGCTGCTGTTTGCAGCCTCCACACCACAGCCAGCCCAGGCTCCATGGGTGGTGGCAGGGGCCAGGCCACAGCCCAAGCCAGCTGAGGCAGGATGAACTCCAGTGCAGCTGCTTACATGGAACCCCAAGCTTGTTAGGCATGCACACCTGCCACTGGTAATGAGCCAGGTCAGGGCTCCATGGACCGCAGGGTAGGTGTTTGCAGCAGTTCCCCCACCCCTCATGCTCAAAGACTGCAGGGCTTCTCACCCCTTCCTTTGCTTGCCAGTAAGTTTTTTATTTTATTAAAGTTTTTTTTAATTGAACCTGCCAGACTCATGGAGCCTGCCATTTTTTGCGTTTTCCACAAAAAATGTGAAATCATGATTTTGGTAGGTCCCTTCTCATAGGATTGCAGGGCCTCTCACCTCCACGTAGCTCTCAGAGTTCAGGGCATAGGCCTCCCCTTCCTTGGGCTTCAGCTCCACCTCGGCCTGGCCTTCAATCTAAAAAGAGGGAACAGTGAAGATGGACACAGAGCCCCCTCCTTTTCCAAAATCTAGCAATAGTTCCTGAACCCATTCTGGCTCTTCCCTTCCCCAGCCAGAAAGGGCCACCCACTGGGTGAAATACAAGAAAGGGCAGGCTGCTTCCTCAATACTACAAAGCCAAGGAGGAGGAAAGAGACCAAGATCAGGAGAAAGCGCAGGTCATCCCTTGCAGAACAGAATGACCAGGCCAGAAGTGAGGACAAGCTTTCCCCTGGCTCCAGGGGGACAGCCTGGCAAGCCCCTCAAGAGCCTTGCCTACCTCACCTTTGGGGGGTAGTGTAGGTTGAGAGACTGGTAGAGGCGAAAATTGACAAAGCCCAGCAAGGTGGTGTAGAACTCTGTGAAGGTTGCCATGACCCTGTAGTCCACATCTGTTGGGTGCTAGGGGAGACACAAGAAATCAGTTTGGACATAGAGAGCAGGAATAAACAGCCCACAGCCCACCTGTTACTCCCCAGGGGACAGGAGCCCAGGGACCTTTCTACACCACCGGTTGGCCTGGGGGAAAAAGAGGTCAGGTCTCTAGCAGGAAGGCAACCTGGCCTAGTGGGGAGGCCACAGGACACCTGGGACTCTACAGCTGTCAGTAACTTGCTGCTTGACCTGGGGTTGGAATCTGTGTGCAGATGAGGAAACAGACACAATGAAAATAACAACAGTCCCTGCTCCAATAAAACCTCTTCCTGGCACATGCCTAGCACTACTTCTTCGAGCAGGAGGAGAAATCAGGCCATATCCCTCTACCCAGGCAGCAGGCCAGTTCCAGCCTTCTCTGTGGTGGAAGCAGCCCCCAGCACATTTACCCAAGAAAGCTCAGTTTCCAGGCAACGGCAGGAAACTCCAGGTTAAGTGCACCCTTTGCCTCCATCCATCCTGCAGGCCTGTCTCGCACAATTACCCACTCAATGTTTACATGAGCTGCCTCTGTGCTCAAGACCTGCAATTTCTCACCTACTTATTAAAAGGTGCAAAAAGATCAGAGCATGAACCATGGGGAGGTCATTACCTTGGGAGGAGATGCCCAGGGGCTGACAGGAAGTGAGCCTGCAGCCCTGCCTACCCAATTCCCTAGTAGGGAAGAGAGGGGCACAGTGGGTTACAGCAAGGTGTCCCCAAAGAACAACGCCTATCCCTCACATGTTGCCCTGGGAGGCACATGGAGCAGCCCAGGAACAAGGGCTGGAACTTTCTGATATCCACAAAAGATGGTTCAATGCATGCAGGAAGAAGATTTTCTAGAACATCCTAGCCCTAGTTCAAACATGTTCTGAAAGATGGGACTAACAGGCAAGACTACCCAGTTCCACACAGTGAAGGACAGGGCGCACACACATAAACAACGATACCATTTAGAAGTTAGAGGGAGGGAGGAGGGCAATGGGGAGAAGAGGATCTAGCACAAGTCAGTTAAATCTCCTGTCCGCTCCTCTCCTGAAGTAAGTGGGTATTAAGGCAGGGTGGGCTGACCTCCGAATGAGCTGTTACAATTTAGCTTCACTTACTGTAGGGTAGAGGTGCACACACAAAAAGAGGTCAGCTGATGTGTGCTCAAAAACTAAGTACCCTGGCCTTAAAACAGTGTAACTGTTCATCTGTCCATACGATCAATTTATCAACACCTGCACTGGAACGTGTTACAGACACCTTTAAGGGGGAAAGCAGTGGACCAAGAGCAACTGCTTTGGTCAAAGCCCTTAGGTAGGGAGGGAGAGAGCTGGACAGGTGCCCCAGTGGCTGTTTGCTTTTCAGTTTCCAGGGTTCTTGGAAGACTCAGGAGGGAGTGTCGGGGGCCCACACAATGGTCAGAAATTTCCAATTAGTTGGAAGGACAGAAAATAGGTTGTCAGGGCCCAGCAGCTCTTTCAGTAAATAACTTAGCAAGAGGGACAGCCACAGGCAGAGAGAGACTTCCCCATGAAGAGGAGCCACCCAGACCTCCAGGAGATATCACGAAGGAACAAAAGCAATTTCTTCCAAGAAAGGCTCTAGCTCAGTCAAAAATTATAATCCGGATTAAAAGGAACAAGGGTGAAGTTCCCTTGCCCATATTATGTAAGAAGGCAAACAAGGGAGGAATTAACAGTTCCCTTGGCTTTGATAACACTGAGCCAATAAGGAGAACAAATTGGTAGCTGAAGAAGGGGGCTATGGCAAAGAATGCAGAGCAGGCCAAGAACAGAAGGGCCATGCAACCTTTTGCATTTGCATCTCAGAGACTAGTGACACAACTACAGTTATTTACTGAAGGATCCTTGCCACATTTACTAGGGTCCACTACCCCATGTGGTGCCCACTAGCTGCAGGATCTGGATTACAGAGAGCATCTGATGTTCCAAAAGAGGGGGATCGGGGCAGATGTCTTGACTTGGAGCCAAATCTGAAGCACACCGAAGGTAGTAGGAACATCTTGGCACAACTGATGCAGGAGGGAAAAGGGGCCCTACAGCAGGGACTGCCCAGAAAGCATCACGTGACATTTTTCAAAGGACATAAGAGTTTGTAGAGTACTCCCTCTTGAAGTCCAGAGACCAGGTGCCCTGCAACAGCGTTTCTCAACTCATGGGTTGCAACTCAGAAGTGGGTCACATGAATATATGAATGGGTCACAAACAAACTTTAAAAGTAGATCATATTTTGCATACTTTAATAAAAAAAAAAAAGATGTTGCTTGTGCTTCATCATGTTAATGCTGTGTATACTAACAAACAGGGATCCGGGTTTGTTAGTGGATTTTCTCCTTTAAAGAGCTGCGGTAGAGCTGTGGCAGAGCTCCGGGCCTGGTGCAGGAGTGGCTAGTGGAAGGAGGTGGTAAGGGCAGCATAGCCTGTCCCCAGCCCCCCCATGCAGGAGCAGCCGGTGGGAAGGCAGGACAGTGGGGAAAGCAGCAGCAGGGAATTGGGGGTGGAAGTGAGCAGGCATGTGGGACCCACACTGGTGCCCCAGGCCTAGCAGTGGTGGGGCCCAGAGTGGGGCAGCAAGAGCATGGGCTGGTAGGGGTCGATGGAGCTGGGCTGGGCTGCGCCAGCAGGGAGAGGGGAGCTGACCTGGCTCTAGAGCCCCTGCCAGCTGGGACCTCGTGCTCCTGCCACCCTGCTTTTGGCCCCACTGGTGCTGGCCCTGGCATACCAGCGCGGACCCCACGCTCCCAACCGGCTGTTGCTGTGCTCCTGTGCGCCCACTCACTCCCAGTCCTCTCTGCCTCAGCCCTGCAGTACAGGTGGGGACAGTGCATACAGCTGTGACTCTGTGCTCACCTGTCTGGGCTGAGCAGTGGCAGCATGGGACAAACTGCTGCTCAGCATGGGGGGGAAAAGCAGCCCCTCCCCCTCCTGGAACTTCCTGGTGCAGCCACTCTCCGCTTCCTGCTCTCTGCTGAGTCACCACCGCTTCTGGGCTGCCCCATGTGTCCGCTTTGCACTGCCACCGCTGCCCCAGGGCAACCTCACGTGGGCTCTGAGCAGCTGCACCAGGAAGTGCTGGCAGCGGGAGAAAGAAGCCACTTTCCCCACCATGCTGAGTAAAAGTTTTTCTCCTGCACTGCTGCTGCTGAGCCTGGGCCCCAGCACCAGTCCAGGTTTGCCCATTCAGGCTGAGCAGTAGCAGGGCAGAAACTGAGGCTTGGCTGGGGGAGGGGGGGGGGGGGGGGGGGCGGCGGGGCGGGCAGCCGTGGGGAGAAGAGGGAAGATGAAGTGGCTCCTCCCCCTCAGCGGCTTGCCAAAACTCTGTAAGCGGCCTTCCGCCCAAAATAATTGCCTGCCCCTGCTCTAAAACAACCTCCCACAGGAGCATACTACCTACCAAGATTTAAGACAAAACTTGGTATGTTTACAACAGGTATTAGTCTCAGGCAGCCAGGCTGTACAGCAAGAATTAAACTCTATGACCCAGGAGGTCCCATCCAGCCCTCTCCCACTTATACCTCAGCAAGTTTACTATCACACAGCACTCCCAGAGCTGGCACAAGCTTCCCTAGCATAGCTCTACTGACAGATCTCAGCTCTAGAGGGCTGTGCAGTCTTCCATGACCTTCTGTGCTGAGGCTGCCTATGCCATTTCACAGGGACACATACTGCTAGGAAGTGAACGGAGACCCTGTGATGAGAACACTCCCAGATCCCTTTGACCTGAGCTGGCAAAGGCTGTACATCCTCCTCCCAACTTGCTCACAACCACCCACCCCTTTGCTCAGGTTAATCTTTAATTACTTCTTGGAACTTGGTAAGATTCATTATTCACAACTCATGAGAAGGATGAGCTGGAGAGACTGGCACAGCCAGGCACCAGGCACCACCAGCCAGCACATGCAACAGGACACAGGATATAACAGAGGCAGGGCGATGGCCACTTTCAGAGAACTGTTTTTCTTCAGGCTGTATAGCCCGAGTTTCCAGTGCCCTGACACTGCTGAGTACACAGTGGCCCATATGGAACAGCTTAACTATGATAAGCTCCAGAACAATTTGCCCCCTTCCCAGTACCTCCCCCTGCAAAATACCAGCAGAACTGAAGGATTGGGATGCTGCCTCACTCGTTTACAGGCATTGTAAGAAGTGTGGACAGAGATAGGAGACTTGAGCAGAGCTGACGGTACTCACATCATGGGCAAAGGCATATGGGGTGATCCACGTAATGAGCTGCCCCATCACCTCTGCTTGGTAATAGATCCCTTTGATGGAGAGGAACACCTGGCAGGAGACCAGACAGAGAGAGGTCAGAGAAAGGGCAGTACAGGCACTCACAGAAGTGGCAACTTGTTGTCATATTGAATGAAATAGTTTGAATGTTTGTAATGGTTGCCCATTAGCTAGTTTCAGGAAGAAGATAAATCTTATCTCCTTATCTAGGTCATTGTTTTGGACTACGTGTGGAAGATCCAGACTTTGCTCAAAGTTTCAACTCTTGAATTTTATCTTTAGAAGTCTTTAACAAAGAGAACCTGAAAATTGACCCTTAAGCAAATATCCTGAGTTCCGAAAGATCAAACCCTAGGGCCTTTTGAAAAAATTGGAAAGAAAAGGTCACTTGCAGTGGTATGGAGGTCCCCCAAAGTAATTAAAATGATCAACAAAAGAAACTAATTACTAAGCAAAAGAATCTGTTGAGTAAGATCCGAGCCCAAATTTGGGGGTAATGACAGGTTTGAGTAGGAGTGGCCCAGGACGGTAACTCACTCAATAAAAACTGTAACTTACTCTCCCAAATTGGAGGTGACTATACTTGCAGAACAACGAAGGAAGAATCGCAAGTGTAGACCGGATCAGACTGATCACCTGAACCACCCTCTCCGTGAACACGAATCTCTTAGTTCACGCTGAAGCTGCAGAGCGCCCGAAAGGGACTGAAAGAAGGGGACTTGCTCCTATCGGTATTGAGGCCAGCCCATTGAATCGTATTGCTGAGGCGAGCCCATTGAACCGTGCTACTGAGCCCAACCCATTAAATTGTACTACTGAGGAATGAAACCATATTTAGGTGTTTGGCTTCTCGGAATTCTAGGATTGTAAGTATATTATGAAAATAATAGTATTGATTCAAATTTAACTTTTAGTTGTAATTGTAGTTGTTTTTGTAATACTAATTCTTATAGCATTGTTTGGAAAGGAAGTGCATTCGGAGCATTGTTTCTGATATATGTAGTTATTGTGTTTTTAATGTTTGTGGTATTTCTTAAAGCTAAGCAGTGTTATATGCGTAGTAAAGAATTTTAAAATAAAATTGTGTTGTATGAATTAAGAGTGTAATCATTGTGAAATCGTGCAATCAACTAACTGCTCCCCCAGCCAGTGCATCAAAACGAATCAGTAAATTGTGTGGGATTTTCTCTATTCCATAACCCACTAGAGACACTTGTCAGGTAGCTGGAATAGACTGCAGCTGGGTCTGATAGCAATGCATTTCCCATGTAACAACCAATCCAGCTGCAGACCCTTCAAACCCAGTGCGATCATGCACTCAGTGCCCATCAAATCTGTAAATGGCATGAGTCTGATACAGATTAACTGCTAGCTACCTGGGAAGCGCCTGTTTCCAAAGCATAAGAATGAGCTGCAGTTTTCTCCCTGCTATACAAGATTCCTTGCACACCACCCTGCCCCCTGTATGTACTGTACTACTTATAGCGAATCACAAGAGCTGCCCCTAGCCACAAGTTACTCATCTGCAATCTCTATTACTTTGGAGCAGCTGCACACCTGAGACAGGTAGCAGAGAGAGAAATTCTTAAAATGGCTTCTCTTCAAGAAGAAGAATCAATTCCCACTGTGCTTGGCTCCAACAAGGGATGAAACAACAGACCTCTCTTAAAATGCAAAAGCATTTTGTGATACTCATGCTATGAAATGTGGCACGAAACACAGCCACAGCAAAAGCTGTGGTGCCAATCCCAGGGCAACTCCCTCCTGAGCTCCTTACCCACTTCTCCACCTCACAACCAACAGGAACAGCTCTCCTCCCATCTAATGCCAAGTTGGCTATTTTCCCTACTAGCCACTGCTGCTCAGATGTACCCCAGCAGCATGTACCTGAGGTGCCCTTCTCATCTTGCATGTATACACATGGTGTCCCCATCCTGTATCTCTGCCTCCTGCTCCCAGCTGCCAGGGCACTCCAGGGTGGGAAGACAGCTAGCCCAGGTCACCAGGAGTCACTCAGAAGCAGCCATGACCAGAATTGGGCCACTGTCCCTAGACCTAGCATGACCTCTGTCCCCTGACCTGGGCAAGCACCAGGACCTCCACCTCCAGCTCTCAGGGTTCTCTGGAATAGGATGGCAGAGGGAGGCCCTGAGTACTTGGCCTTGTCTGACCTGTACTGAAAACCAATCAAAATTGAGTTCAGAACTGTAACAGTGGGTGCATCTACAAGAGCTGCTTTACTGTGCATTAGACTAATCTAATCTAAACACTAGCCTATACGTGTTCATCAATTACTTTGCAGTAGATTAGTCTAATGTGCCGTTTCTAGTACCTGTACTGTACTTTACAGGTACTAGAAATCGGTGAAAAGCGCACATGTAGACACTGATCAGGAGAAGATTGCTCCTGGCCATCCTAGGCAGCAGGGGGCACAAGAGGTGGGGAGAGCTGTCCCAGCTCAACAGGACACTGCCTGCCAGCCACATGGAGATCTAGGCCTGTCCCGATCTCCACAAGGTCGGGACAGCTGTCCCAGCTGCCTCCCAGCCACGTGGAGATTGGGACAGGTTCCAATCTCCACATTGCTAGGAGGCAGCTACCCGGCAGCCAGGACTCTCCCCTCATGCTGCAGAGATTGGGACCAGCCCCCATACTCCTTGCCAAGGTGAGGTTGGTACGCGGGGGACCCTAGAGCTCCCCCGGGTTGCTGCAGGATGCACAGTAGGGCAGGAGCAGCCCTAGGCTGACCAACTGCTGTTGGGAGCAAATTTGCTTCTAAAGGGCACACATTCAGATGTGTGTGGGGGCGCAGTTAAATGCACCTGAATTTTCTGCGCAGAAAATTCAGGTGCATTAACTGCAAGTGTAGACACACCCAGTGAGCAGTAATTTCATTGCATCATTCCACCCCAACTGTGAGCAGCTGAGACAGGAGACAGGGTTCAGAAAACTGCAAGACTGCCAGCAGTGGCCGAGTGGATTCTGAGCACACTACAGGGCAGGGCAGGTTAGTGGAGATGACTGGCAGGCTGGGAAGCCAGGGCAGCCTGAAGCTGCAAGTGTAATTGTGACCTTAGTGCAAACATTGCTCAGGAAGCAAATACTCCCCATTTTTCCCCTAATTGTATACTTATCCACGCAAGAGAGCCTCCAGCAGGCAGGTGAGGTCAGAGAGCTATGTGGAGATCCCTGCATCGCATCCTGGACACTCTTAACACCCCCACCCCCCCGATGGAAGAGGGCCCTGTGATGGATGGACAGGCTCTTACCTTACGCAGGCAGCGGGAGGCAATGATGTAGTTGAGGAACTCCACAGTGAGGCGGCGACACAGCTGAATTGTCTGCACGTGGCATTTGCCTGTCCGTGGAAAGGTGGCAAAGAGGAAACACATGGAAAGTACATCATCCAGATCCCGCAGGGCATCAATGAATGTTGGGTACCTGCAGCCACCATGGAAGACCCCAGTGAGAACAGGAAGGAGCACCAAATAGCAACACCCATTAACCTGCCAAGAGTGGCATCACTCAAAACCCAGACTGCACTGGAACTACAAGACCAGTGCCACCTTATGGCCACTGAGTGGCCACCATGAACCAGCAATGGGACAGGATCTGGCATTTCAGAACCACTGTAGTGAGTAGCCAACCCCAAACCAGATTTCATCATTGTCAAAAGTAGCACCTAATGCCAACAACGCCACTTAGGACAGCACCCTCGAGTGAGGATTGGAGAGGTTGACATCCACCCTGGGGAAGTTCAGGTAGGTTTAGTGACCAGGTGCAGTTGTTCACAATACCAAACTTGTGGCAAAAAGAAAAAAAAACACAAAACAAAGCAGAGAGTGAGACCAAGGCATTTAACAGGTTTGTTAGCATGAGACTAATGCATGACCCTTTAAATTGCTCAGTCACCCGATTTTTGCTAACATGCTAGCAATGCCCTGACTTCATGCCCTGCTTGCAACGTATTTTATACCTACCCACCCAACTAGGACTGGCTGGGAACACTTCCACCCCCAGCATCTATACTTTAGCATTACTAAGGTAATGCTACACTTGCTATAAGCTTTGCAATGAACAACTGGTCTCCAAGGGTGCAGGCATTACTGCCAGTTCAGCACAGATATGAGGGTATTGGGTTAGAATAGTACTGGAATGCAGAGCCAAGTGTTAGAGAGAGAGAGAGAGGCACTGAAAGACGGGATTTATAGAAACAGACACTTAACTGCATCTTTCAGTGCCCAGCTATCTTTTCAGAAACGTGGTCTACAGCACTGGGATGTTTGTCTTTACTTAAGGCACTCTGCCAAACCCTGCAACAAAGCTTCTACAGTTTAAATGCCAAGGTAAATGGGAGGCAGCATGGACTTGGTCCCCAATACGAGCGAGGAGATCTAGGTCATAGTTTGGTTCTGCTTCCTCCCCTCCATCCACCGGGTGTTTGTTTGTTTGTTTTAAGTGTAAGATCTTCATGGCAGGGACTATAGGCCCTGTGGGGATGATGGTACAACAGTGAACACATTCTTTGGATTCATTACTGTCAACATGGGAATGGGGTACATCAGATACATCTTCAAGATCAACACCCCTCCAAACCTAACTCTGGGCAGGATCCCTGACATGGGCCCTTGGCCCATGTTCACTTAATAGCGTGATGGTGGGATCTGTTCCCCAATCCTAATAATCACACCTTCTGACATGTCTCACACGCATAGCAGTAAATGCAATGTTTACTACCCAATTGCACCATTTGTCAGTGCAGGGGGAGCCCAGGATCATAATCCTATACCAGCAAGTAGAAAGCTGGATGCTGGGGAATCAGTGTAGTCCCAGGGCTGTTCCAGCTCCAGGACCTCACCAGAGATGGTACAAGGCTCCAGTGCCGTCCCAGGGATGAGACTGAATCAGCTGATTGCACATTCCAGTATCAGGACAGCACTGGGGCCAGTTCAAGAGCCCTGCCAGACAGTTGGCATCAGACTACATTTGGGGAAGGGAGGCACAGGAAGGAACAGACACTGCCACATGTTCAATTTAAGGGACAATGGGCATACATTTTGTGGAATAAATTGTGGCTTATGTCCCATTTTATTACGCAATTGACTGCAAGAACATGTGGCCAGTTACTATTTAAGACATGATTATTATGCCTTATATCAAATGTCTGCCAAGGGCTACGAGGAAAGCAGGTGAGCTGTTATCTCACTACATAGCATACAACCACTTGGAGGGCTAGGAATATTTCCTGAGTCCAGTGACTACTCTCCACTGTTTTGCTGCAACAAATAACTGTGTTCGAGTTCAGCTCATAGGCAACTATTTCTAAACATTTGTAAGCCAGTGACATAACTTATTGGAAACTCTGAATGTGTTGGTTATAGGAGGTACAACCGCAAGTCTGGAAGCTTGCAAGAGGCTGTCTGGCACGCCTTGGGCACTGAAGGCTTCAACAGACCCTACAACAGCAGGGTGCAAAGATGTCCAGTTCAGCCAAATGCTGTGATGTGTTCTTACAAATGAGAACAACTCTTCCATGTTTGTAACCATGCAGTTTGGTTGCTTTGTTTGCCATGCAGCACTGGTCAGGATGTGATCAGTGCCCCAGCCTCCTCACCTCTCCTTAACAATGTGGTCAAGTTTGTAGCTGGGCTTGTTATCCTTCAGCCGCTCCACCGTGTTCCATTCGCTTTTCCCATATGCCTTCCGAAGCTTCCGGACAAACACCTGAGAGAGACAGAGATCTGGTCAGCTCCAGGGAGGGAAACCCATCCCATGAGGACAATATTAGGAACTGGGACCGCGTAACTGCTTCCTGCACCAAACACGCTTCTGGTTACTGGGGCAGAGGAAGGGGTTCAAAAGAGAGTGGCATTAGTGAGATGATGTGCCCAGATCCAATATACTTCCAGCAATGTCATGGGGTGGGCCAATGGTCTCCTCTCAAAGGTCATGTGTGGGTTAAGATACCCCTGCAAAAAACAGGTTCCACTACTGGTTCCACTCAGACCAACCCAGTAATCCACACAGATAAGACAGAAAGTTTGAGGAGTACTTGCTTAAGATAACACAAGAGTTGGTAGGAGGGCTGGGAAGAGAATTCAGGAGTCCTGGTTCTCATTTGAGTACCATGGTCGCTGGACAATACTAACCTGTTCAACTCTCCATAGCAGGTGAGCCAAAAGCCCCAAATGAACCTGCTAATATTTCATTATCTATAAAAGCCTACTTGGTTTTTTACTTTTGGACTTCTTCCTGCTCATGATTTTGTGAAAACAAAGTGATATGGCACATTACCAAGCACAAACAGATTCAGAGCAACACACCTTCTGCACCAGGAATGCCTGATGCCCAGAGTTTTTACATCAACCACCCTCTTTATGAGGTCAAACTAAGCACCCTGCTAGAGCAGCTAGCGTCTGGCAGCTCCTATTCAATATCTAAACCACAGGTCTCCCCATCACAGAAGCAGCCTCAAGATCCAGTGGGTCAGGAATATGCACAACTGAGAGGGGTGGGGGCAGCAGCTATACTCTGCTGTTAAGACAGGCAAGGTAAACCAATAATCTCAGCACAAGATGCTACAGGGTGACAGGAAAGCTGTTTCTTAGAGCGAACACAGCTTTGAAATAACAGATACGTGACTCTATGCAAGATGAACAAAGCTACAGTGTCTAACTGCTCCTTGCTGCACAGAGTACCTTATAGTCCCGGAACTTGTTAATGATGGGCTCATGGAGAAGAAATTTGATGTCTTTGAGGAGGTAGAAAGTCCGTGCTGCTGTGGAGCCTTTGTTTACTTTTTTCTTGTGCTTTGGCTCATGAGGGTAAACCCCCTTCAGGATACACAGCCGCCTGTAACAAACAAACAGATGAGATGCAAAATACCTCAAATCCAGAGGTACTGGATGGCTCACACGCTTACTAACAGGATACAAAGCTTTCCCCCTTTAAGCCATTGCAGGCAGTAGCTGCCAGAGTTTACTATGCCAACTGAGCAAACAACTGTTGCAAGTTATGTAGATGCCCTAAAATTTGAACACAGAGTTAAGGTTGCGTAGGGCTGCCAAAATGGAAGAGCAGCTAAACTTAGATTTGTGTGTACCTTTTCTAACTTTCTGAGGTAAAGTCACACATACTCCACTTTGCAACCTCAGCATGTGTGTGGGCCACAGTGTGGACAAATCAACAATTAAAAAAATAAGATTTTTAAAATTTAAAATCAGATTTTTTGCATTTAATAGTCTTTCATTGTTTTTGTTAAGATGTTTTAAAAAAAAACCTACATAAAGATAACTTTAATATAACACATGTTAAAGTACAAAGATATCATCATAGAACAGGGATTATAACTTCTAATTACATACTATTTGAAACAATATATTCATGTAACCGTTTTAGAAAAAAGTTTTATAAATAGGTCACACAGGCCATGGACTATATTAGGGGTCCAATCTTATGGGGTTCCCGGAGGTTACTTTATAGATTCGTAAAGATTAAAGAAAACCACACTGCTCAGTGGGACTCAGCACTCAGCCTAGAAGATCTAATTAAGCATCTCTGTGAGAACTGAAACTAAGCAAACTGTGGATTTGTGTCTTCAGAGGTAACATCCTTGTTAACAGCAGTATAGGGAGATGTGTAGGTAATCAGGGCTGTTATCTCTCATCAGCCCAACTGCCTCTGCAAGTTCGTGCACACACAGTCAAGCCCTTACCTTTCTCTAAAAGTGTAAAGTTTCAAGAAGTTAAACAAATAAAGGATAACGCAACAAGAATGCACTTTTTGTAGAAAACAATGATTAAACCAAGGCTTCTTGACTAGCAATTTAAATTGTGATTTGTTTTAAATCAAATCCACCCTGGCGACAGTTGATTTGAAAGCATTGGCTTGGGAAATTCCCTCAAGCAGGCCTAAGATGATCCACACAAAAGCCCCACGCAGAGCAGCAGAATGGTTCAGAGAAACATGGGACCTGAAGGGGCACCCCAAGTCCGCAAGTCCAGTGTACAGTATGAAACGTGCATTCTAAATTAGCTGTTTTATTCCTGTTACTTTTTAAACAGTGAAAAGCCCCTATAACAAGTGGAACTGACATAGGAGCAATTTCTGGGCCTGATGTGATCTGCCTATAGCAGGATTTATAACAATGAACTGCTAATTCATACCTCTAACATCTCAAAAATAGTTCCCGCCCCTTTCAGCATAGATGCATCGCTCATTGCTCCGAAGTATAAAAACATTATTGTCACAGGCAGAGGGTAGTTGTACAACCAGGCATCATTTTTAAAATGCTGTTAAAATCTAGTGTCTACAGCACACTGCCCTATGCTACACTGTGACTGACATCAGGCATGCTTCCAGACTCTATAGCAGGGATGGGCAAAACATGGCTGCAGGCCGGATCCAGCATGCCAGCCCATTCTATCCGGCCCGTGGAGCCCCTAAAAAGTTTAGAAAATGACTATCTATCTGCTCCTGGCTGCCTGTCAAAGAGGATAGGACATGGGGCAGTAGGACCTGGGGGGGGGGGGGGGGGGGGGGGGGCGGGGGCCGCGC
>NW_005841868.1:4784731-4786921 GCF_000455745.1 Alligator sinensis
AGCCCAAAAGCAAGGCCCGCACAATATGCTCAGCCCGCACCTAGCCAGAAGCCCTGTGCTTAGCAGAGCCTTCTGGCCTGGGTCCCTGGGGCTGTTGCTGCCTCCCTGTGCCAGAGGGAAATTGCGATAAGGGGAAGAAGGGGGAGGCAGGGGAAGACCATGGGCAATCGCCTCAGTCCTTGGGGCCAGGCAGCTCCTGCCGAGTCCCGTAGTCCAGCCATGAAGCTGGGAGTCACAGGGTGCTGGAGCAGCCGGCAGCCAGCAAGAAAGCAGGGAAATGGCAGCAAGTGGAAGCTCAATGACAGCTGGGTGGGAGCACAGGGCCTGCACTGGTGCCCCAGGGCCAGCAGGGTCCAGAGGGAGGTGGCAGGTGTGCAGGGTCCGGCACCGGCTCTGCTAGAGGAGGGGCCGGGGGTGTCATGTTCCTACTGTCCCCTTCTGGGCCCCGCCAGTGCTGGCCCTGGGGCACCGGTACAGGTCTGCACTCCTGCCCAGCTGTTGCTGTGCTCTTGCATGCCCACTTGCTGCCCCTTCCCCCCACCTGTAGCTGCTATTTCCCTGCTTTCCTGCCCACCACTCCAAGTACCGGGGCCAGGAGCGGGAGAGTGTGTGGGCATTCGTGATCATAGGGTAAGTCCCACACAAACACCCCACCATACACATGTACCCACACACCCCCCATACACGCAGACCCCCATACTCCCCCCACTCACCTTCCCCTCTCACACATCCCCCTACAAACCCCATACCCAGCCACAGCCCATGTGCTCCCTCATCCCACACCTATACCCCCACAACCCCCAGAACACCCACCCCTTCCCTCCACCTTCACAGTCCCCCACAAACCTATACCCCTACCCCCGATGCCTCCCACTCCTGTACTCCCCCACAACATACAAAAGCGAGACTTCGTTTTAAGCTATTGTGCAATCAGCTCTACATACACAACACAAACGCATGGAAATCAGGACAAAAATATTTTTTGAAATAAAATTAATGAATTTTTTAAATATAGTTTGGTATTTTTCTGGTACCGAGATGACAAAACCTATTTCTGAAAGGAGTACTTACTGGGGCAAGGGGAGGGACTTAGTCACAAGATGGTGACCAGGGGGCGGGGCACCAGAGAATGGGCGGGACTACCCACACTACGCTTGACAGCTTGCCAAGACTCAGTAAGCAGCCCTCTGTCTGAAATAATTGCCTGCCCCTACTCTATAGTCTTGCCTCCTCAGAGTAACAGGAGCTGCTCTGCACTAGCTGACATCAGCCCTATACAAGACACTGATTGGGGGAAGTTCAGAACTACAATCCGTATTTTGGGTATTTGTGGAAAGTAACATGCTGAAATCAGACATTTTTTTAAAAAACAGTTCATTTCAACAGGTCTCTACCCTGAAAACACCTTGTTCAAAGAACTCCAAAATCAAAACACTAATCCTACCCAGTGCCCTTAGCAAACAACGTTCAAGACAATTCGAGCAGGTATGCAGATTTCAGAGAGCGCACACAATAGTTGGCTTGAAAACCTAAAGGGAAGAAGGTGCTCACACTTCACTGTAACAGGGCTAGATCAGGCCTAAAGGTAGTGATCAAAAAGAGTTGCCTTCGTTTGATTAACAGGAACTCTGTACACCGCCAGCCTCAACAAACCGGGGATCGGACTCGATGATATATTGAGGTCCCTTCCGACCCTAACATCTATGAAAAACCGAATACAATGGGTGCAATGAACAATGCCCGTGGATCTAATAAGTAAGACAGGTACCTTATTTTTTCATCCCTGGAGGCAAGCCCCTGCGAGGGAGAACTACAGCACATGCATGAGAGGCTCGTACAGCTGCCCCTACTGCAAATCACATTGCCTCTGAATAGAGCAATTCAGCCTCCAAGGCAGACAGACAACCTGGACAGCCAAGCTCACCTGGCAACCCCCCTCCCCTTTTCTTACCTGAAGTCTGCGAGGCTCAGCTGCAGTTTCTTCCGGGCCTTGTTCCTGGTGATGTAGTTGGTGGCTGAACCCCGCTCGTACTTGGGAGGAACAAGCACAAAGATCCGTCAGTGACCCGAAGCAGCCGTTTCCTTGCGCTGAATCACGACCCCGGGCGGGAGGCGGCGGGCGGGCGGGCGAGCGGCCCGGCACGTGCTGCGGAGCCCCTCGGAGAAGAGCTGCCTCCGCAGGCAACAGCT
>NW_005841868.1:4787079-4805598 GCF_000455745.1 Alligator sinensis
GGGCCCCGCCCCCGCGCCAGGCCCCCGCGGCTGCCCGCCCTAGTGCCTGCTCGGGTGCTGCGAGCCCGCCTGGGCCTTCCGCGCAGCGCAGTGCCCGCTACCCCTCCCGGCGGCCGGGGGCAGCTGCCAAGGGCGGCGAGAGGCGCCGCGAGCAGACAGGCGCGGGCAAGACAGACTCAAGGCCTGTTGCCCTGTAAGGGGAGCTGGCGCTAGGCACGCTGGGATACACTAGGGCAGCCGCAGTGCATGCCGGGATGCGAAGAGGCAGCCGGGGCGCAGTGCATGCCGGGATTTTCTGATGCGGCTTCAGTGCGGGGTGACGTCAGCGGCCGGGCTGGTGGCGCTGCTTTTGCGGGATTTTGGCTCAGGCTCAGCCGCGGGCGGGGGGAGGGTTGATCCGTGGTGTCCGCTGCCTCGAGGCATTGGGCTTTGCTCCAGGCGGGCCCAGCGCTCTGCGCGTGAGGATGGGGCCAGACGCCGCTGCCCTGCTCCGAGGCAAATCCACGGGCAGAAAACGGGGAGCAAGAAAAGCTGCGGTACCTCTGTGGCTGGTCCCTAGCATGCCATGGATGCAACACGTGGCTAGCTGCGACCCCGTGGCTGGGGCCCCTTCAGCTGATGGGCTCCCAGCCATGGCGGTGCACCATGAACTCCCGTGGCCGGGAGGCCCGTCAGCTGCAGGCTCCCAGTCTGGTCTGGGGGGCTCGTGGTGCACCTGGGAGCCCTGCCAACTGAGGGGGCTCCCAGCCTTGGGAGCTTGCTACTTGCTGGTGTAGGTGGGGCCCAGGATGGCGGTCTCAGGCGCTCCGTGAGCCAGCAATAAGGAGCGATGGGATCTGACCCAATCACGTCTCCTGCTATACATGTGCGGCGTGGCAGGAAGTGCAGTTGTGTGGATCACTATCCGATCCCATGGCGCCTTTAACCTGCTTGTCTGGCAGGGGCCTTAGTGGTATCCCCAGCCTCCTGCCCATGTCAGTTGCCCTGTTTTCCTTTTTCTTCCTTATTATCAAACTGACAGGCAAGGGCAGAGTTCCCACCCTCAACCCAGTCCTTTTTGTCTAACCACCAGGGGTTGTGGTTTTCTCTGACAAAAAAAATCCCCAGTTTTCAGATTTAAAGAAGTATACAGGCAGTCCTCGACTTACATTTCGAGTTACAACGTTTTGCACTTACAACGTTTATAAATTGACACCCTGTTTCAAGTTTCTGACCTCAGTTTCGACTTTACAACACTTGATCTGATGCCAGGCCGTACCAGCGAACAAGTGGCTGGGGGAGGGAAGGAGGGGTCCTCCTCCCCCACCCCCGGGCCTCAAGCAGCAGGAGGGAAGGGGAAGTGGGTCCAGATGGAGCGGGACCGGGGCTCCGTCCCCGCCTGCTTCCCCCGTCATTCTTGATGGGCAGTTGGCTAGTGTATAAATATTAGTGGCATTTCATTTTAATCACAGAAAAATGTGGATTTTGGGTTACTTTTTAAATCTGAATATTGGGGAATTTTTTTATCAGTGAAAACCAGGATCCTTGCTAAATGCTCTTATGTAACTTGTATGTACTCCCTCTCATCTCTACTGTCTCTAGTGGGTTATGGAATAGAGAAAATCCCACACAATTTACTGATTCGTTTTGATGCACTGGCTGGGGGAGTAGTTAGCTGATTGCACGATTTCACAATGATTACACACTTAATTTATACAACACGATTTTATTTTAAAACTCTTTGCTATGTATATAACACTGCTTAGCTTTAAGAAACACCACAAACATTAAAAACACAATAATTACATACATCAGAAACAATGCTCCGGATGCACTTCCTTCCCAAACAATGCTATAAGAATTAGTGTTACAAAAACAACTACAATTACAACTAAAAGTTAAATTTGAATCAATACTATTATTTTTCATAATATACTTACAATCCTAGAATACCGAGAAGCCAAATACCAAAATATGGTTTCATTCCTCAGTAGTACGGGCGCTCCGCGGCTTCAGCGTGAACTAAGAGAATCGTGTTCATGGAGAGGTTGGGTCAGGTGATCAATCTGGTCCGGGCTACACTTGCGATTCTTCCTTCGTTGTTCTGCAAGTGAAGTCACCTCCAAATTGGGACAGTAAGTTACAGGTTTTTATTGAGTGAGCTGCAGTCAGTGGGCTCCTCCTACTCAATTTGTCACTACTCCCAAATTTGGGCTCGGATCTTACTCAACAGAAATTACCTTTGTTGAGCATTTTAAATTACTCTTGGGGAGACTTCTTCCATATCACTGTAAATACCTTTTTCTTAGCAATTTGGTTAAAAGGCCTTAGGCTTTGATGTCTTGGAACTCAGGATATTTGCTTTCTTTGTAAAAGACTTCTAAAGATACAATTTAAATTAAGGCTTTAAGTGAAGTCAGGACATTTTTCACGTAGCCCCAAAAACAATGACTTAGATAAGGAGATAAATCCTATCTTCTTCCTGAAACTGGCTAATGGGCAACCTTTACAAACATTCAAACTATTTCATTCAATATGACATCTACAAGAGCAGTGAACTCTTCCTAGAATGCTGTATAGCACTGCTCCTTGCTTTCCTGTTTTGTTTGGCTGGTGTTTTGGTGTTTGGTTGAATGACTTAGGCCCCTGTCTGATGTAACAGCTGGCTCTTCCAGAGGAAACAATACCCTCAGAAGAAGGGTTTTAGGGGAGAGCAAGGGGAAGGAAGAACCATTCTCAGCACTATAGTCCCAGCAATGGCACTAGTCATGAACTGATCATTAGTCCTGAAATGGCTTGTGTTTTACTTGAAATCCCAACTTCTGGAGACAGGTGATTCCAACAGAATCTCAATGTTTTCCTCACTTCTCCCTTTAAGTTTCTAGTCCTAATGACTGGAGACAGGCAAAAGATGGTAGAGGAAACCGAGGCACAGAGAGGTGAATGACTTACTCACGGTCACACAGCAGGTCAGTGGCAGAGCTGATCATCTTTACCACCCTCTCCCTCTGTCCAAGTGTGCAACTGGGCTTTTGCTGTCTGACAGATCCATAATAGCTGAAGAAATCCCCCTCTCTGAGGCAGGTGTCCTGGTGGCTGAATTGCTCCAACATTCCTCTCCTCTCCCTATGGCACTATAAATCCAGACAGAGAACTTACACAGAATAGGACAGATCTGGGGTCTTTGTGTGCCAAGTAAGAGGCAGACATCCGTTCATTAAAATAGGAGGGCGGAAAGTAATTCTAGGCCAGCTGCCCCATTCATTCTGTACTATTCAATCTAGGCACTGAGCACTTCATCTTTCATCTGAACTCCCCATCAAAATCAATGCAAAGTGAAGATGCTCATTGCCAGTGAGGAAAGTTCAACACCTTGTGCAATTCAGCCCTTACTGAGGCCAGGGACCTGCAGGAATAACAATCCATAGCAGTGGTGCTTAAACTTTTTAGACTCAAGAGTCCCCTTGTTGGATTCAAACACCCTTCAGAAAACACCGCTTCTTAACTTTCACTTGTTTCTTGATAATGAAAGAAAAATTGAGCAATTCTTGTGTTGCAAAGAACTCAGAACGACCACAACAGGTTAGAACATTTTTGACACTCTGGATTCCTATTTGAAATCCTAGGTTTTATCTTATGAACTATGCGATTTGTCTGCATGCCTAACAATGCTAATATTCACCCTTAAAAGGATCTCAGAACACCTCAGGGTGCTGTAGCACCCATGACTGGTCTATGGCCATGCAGGATGGGTTGTATTTGGATGAGCAAGCACAAGGGGTCAGAGCTGAAGTTGCACAGGCCTCTCTGCTCTGGAACTAACCTCCCAGGGCTTTGCTTTACAGCCCTAAAGTGCTTTTTGCTGTGCTGTCTTGTATGTGCAACTCAGAGGAGGCTTTACAAATGGAGGTAGGAGAAGACCCATGGCTTTGCTGATTCTTAATTTCAGGCTGGATCCTATAGGCAAAATGTTATTTCTTTTAAATAATTTTTAAAACCATCTGGAAATAGACCTGACCTTAACCTAGGACTAAACCTGTTAACTGAGTTATACCGAGTTGTTTTCTTTTGATTTTATTCATAATTAAGTCCTGAGTGTTGCCCAATTTCAGACTTTTATCACTGTTGAGCCCCATGCTCTGTATGCATGAATTCTTGCAACCTGTGACTTTAAACTTCCTGACATAATCACCAAAAAAACCCGGAGCTGACTTCAGCAGCTGGACTAGTCACATGACTGGCACTGATAAACAAGACAGAAAGAGAAAGCCATTGGCCAGCCATTGAGCAGCTTCCAGGATCTAACTTGCTGGCAGCTAATTTACGGAGTAAGTATGTGGGGCAAGTGTGCCAGCTTCCTTTTCATAAAGCTAATTCTGGCTGAAGAATTTAGAGGGAGAGAAATCCTATAAACAAAAGGGGAACTGCTGCATTGTTGCATAGAATTATTCTGGGTTAAAAGTGCGCAGGCTTTTATCCAAGTAGCAGCAGCCAGGATTTTCAGGGAGGATCTGAATCTGATCTTGACTGTAGCTTTTGTCTCTTGTTTCCTCTTTAGTTTAGAGGACAGGTTGTTTGTTTGTTTGTTTCCTACCTATTCTGAGGCCTATAAACCACCCAGTGTGCTCTGGACTGAGCTCCACATACAGAGCACATGTAGTTGTTTACACATTTCACACATCCTTTGGTATTGTGCCAGCAGGGTGGAAAACGGTAAACATCACTGATCTTGAATGGTTTTTTTACGTGAATCTCTCAATGTTTTCAGTGGCTGGGGGCTTTGTCATTTAGTCTTACTAAAAAAACTCCAAGAGAAGGAAAGTCTACCTAGAGTCTGGGGAATCTCAAGTCCCTGCAGCTTTATGTCATCAGGAGGAGAAAGTTTGCTGGAGGAGGGGAAGTAGCCTGGGCTTTCCCACAAGGAGAGAGTCTCCAGGTTTTGAAGGTCTGGGGGATCCCTGAGAAATCCAGACAGCATGGAAGTCCTTCCAAAATATACCCTGAGCCAGCTCTCTGGGAAGGTATGCTCTTATAGAACCTCAAACAAAGAAACAACAAACTGTCCTTGTGCCTGAAGGGTGTTTGTGCCCGAAAGCTTGTAAAGAACAATTTTTCCAACTATTTAGTTGGTCTAAGAAACAATATCACATTTACCCAAAGAATCTTGACTGCCTATAGAATCTTTCCACTTCTGTACCCTTCGTAGCAACTCCTAAGGGGCCTGGGTAGAGAGAGGACAGCAGTGCAATGGTTGTTGTATAAAAGCCCCAGTGGAATTCGTGCTGACAAATGCCCTTTATTCTCCTTGATGTTTCCCCTTTCCCTGATTAATCTGTAGAGCACCTATTGCAGGGTGAGGTCAAGAGACAGTAGTGTCCCCTAGTGGCCTTTGGACCCCTGTCTAACTGGTTCCTGGGTTCTCCTTTCTCCTCATTCTGCCATACCTTTGATGTTTCTTAGCAGAAATTAATTGTTGAGAGGCTGCCCAGCATCCTGGGGAACCACTTACCCCCTTCTATACCTCTGTTGGCTAGCCCTCAACTTAGGTGCCTTATGGGCAGTGTCTATGAACTCTCAAGGCACATGTAGCCTTAATGACTATTCACGACCTCCAACCTCCTCTACAGCTGTCCCCATGCTTTGCAGATGTTACCAATACCAATTTATCATTGTAGCGGGCACTTAGCCCCAGTCCAGTGTCATGCTTCCTCAGGCCTCTATGTTCTTGTTGGGCCCTTAACCTCCCTGGCCTCTGCCCCTGTTTTCTAGCTGAGCCTTCTAGCCCCTGTCCACCATACAGGATTTAACTTCCAGGACTCCAGCCCTTGTCTCACCTCCGCTGGCCCTCTAGCCCTAATTCCACCCTGCTTTGGGCCTCTACTGTGCCCCTTACAGGCACAGTAGAGAGTAAGACTTCATTTTAAGCTGTTATATACAATCACCTCTGTGTACACTACACAAACACATGTAAACCAAGACAAAAATATTTTTTGAAATCAAATTAATGAATGTTTTAGATGTTAGCTTTTTTTATTATAATTTGGTATTTTTTGGTTCCGAGTTGGCAAAACTGCTTACTGAACGGAGTACTTCTGGGGATAAGGGGAGGGACTTCTGGTGGCAAAGGTCAGGGGTTAGCAGGACTTCCAGACATAAGATGGCGACCAGGGGCAGGGCACCTGTCAAGGGGTGGGGCTACCCATGGGGTCCTCAATAGCTTGCCAAAACTCAGTAAGCAGCCCTCTGCCCAAAATAATTGCCCGCCCCTGCCTTTGAAGAAGGTGGAGTTATGCCAGGGTGGATTTGACACAACCATGAATAGAAACAAGTGGGTAATGGATATTTTGGTTCAGTGATTGAACCCAAAAAATCAGAGGAAGAATGGAGCTGAGTTGAACCAAAGCACTTTTTTTGGAGGGTGGAGGGGGTTGTACTTTCTACCAAAAAAAATAAAAGTTGTGTCAACCTGGAACATGTTCTTTGACTCAAATTGAAATATTTAGTTTAGTTTCCAGACACTTAAAACCAACTTAAGCAAAAGGGTTTCTTTTAAGGAAAAAAATGTAAATGATACACATTGATTTTTTTTAATTGCCCCTTTTTCAGTCAAACTCTTAACCAAGTTCAATCCACATTGATGACTAGTGTTGCTCTCCCCATAACTCCATGTTTAGATGAATTTATTATTTGTTTCAGCATAGCTTTGCTCTCATTTGTCTGGGAGAAAGAGATGCAAGTCCCTGACAGTTCGCTGTGCTCAGCTCTGCCTGGAGAAGATGTCCTGGCTGCATAAGCACTTCTCGACACACATCCTCAGAAAAGTCAGACAGGTGGGCACGTAGATGCTCAAGTCACCACATCCCAGCCTGCTTACTAGAGCAGGGGAGGTAAATTTTTCACCTTTGGTGAGAGAGAACCTATTTTAGACTTGTGAGCGTGCGGGTTTGTGCCTCTGTTTGAGCAAGGCGGCTCATGAGGTAAAATAAGTAGATACTTTTGGGTGACAACCAGGTGTCATGTGCATAGGTTGAGAGGGCCGTGTGTAGTACAGAGTGTGGAGTGCACTGTTGGATGACTGGTTGTCAAAATGATTGGCACCTGCTAATCATATTGCCAATCGTATGCCAATCATACTGGGTATAAAAGGGGCAGATCTGAGAGACTGATCTGTCTCCAGTCCAGGGGGGGTGTGTGTGTGCTTTGCAGGTGTGTACAGCTGAGTGTAGCTGGAGGGCCTGGGAGGCCAAAGGCCAGTGAGCCGGTACGCGATTGCAGTGGATGGGATCAGAGACTGTTAGAGTTGAGGAGGGTTTGGCGCGTGGGTGCAGATTGAGTGAAGGTTCAGGGGGACCGATCTCATCTGTGTGCTGCGTGGTCCAGAGCTAGTGAGGTAGTGTGCCTGACTGAGGAGGGTCAGTGTGAGTGGTTGTACCTGAGGGCTAGGGCGCACAAAGGTCAACATTGAACTGTGTGGAAGTGGTTGAGAGTGGAGTGGGTGAGGGCTGGAGCGTCCCAGATTCCCCTATGTATGCCTCGCTGTTCCCTTGTGCGAGCAGCTGATAGTCTGTGCAAATGTTGTCAGTGTGGGAGAGAAAGTTGCTCTTTAGCACCCTTGCAGGGGTAGAGTGGTTCCTGTATTGAGTTTTATTGGATTTGTTGGTTGTATATTGTTTCATTGATATCAGATATTATGTTAATCTTGTTGATTATTGTTTGTTGCTCCTTAATACGATTAATTATTACCCCTCCTTTTTGTGTTGGTGTACATTGTATAGCCTAATTAATTATTGTGTCACTAGCCAGAGCCAGGCTGGAGGTTTTTAGTTAGCTGGAGTAGGCTGCACGCCATCCTTTAGAAAGGCAGAGCGGATAGCTGTGCTGATTTGCATGCTCGGGTAAATTAGCTGGCCTGCCTTCAACAGGAGGGTCCAGCAAGAGGAAACAGGAAAGGAAAGCAGCTGCTCCTCCTTTTTTTGCTCCCAGCCCCTGGAAGCTTTAATAACTGAGTTTCCTTTTGCTTCATATGCGACTGAAGTCCTTTTTGTTTATGCTGACCCAGCTCCTGAACCTGTGGAAAAGATCCTCTTGCAACATTGCCCTCTTTTAATCAGTGACCTCAAAGGAAATGGCTCAGCACGGCAGCAGCTAAGCAAGTGAGCGCCTGGTCTCTGAGCTTGAGCCCCAGTTGCAGCTTCCATTTCTGCCATGAACATGGAACCCAGAAGGCTGAGGATCTTTTTCCTCTTCTGTGCCTTGGTCCTCCCTGTTCAGCTCTGTGGTGAGTACAGAAGCCTTCTACACACATTTCCCTTCTACAATTGTAAAGGTGCCTGCCTACCTCAGTTTAACTTTTATTTGCGCCCCCCCCCGGCAACAACTCCATACACACATCTATCAAGACCTGTATATGGGTAAGTGGCGGCATCTTACTCTTCTTCATTAATAATTATCCACAGGGTGGCCACTGAATATTGGTGGTACAATAATGGGAATTCTTCCCTGCAGATCAGTACTGAAGCAATGTCCCAGCACAGCGCTGGAGAGCACTGCAAGGCTGAAAGGATTTGTTCACAAAGGAGACTTAAGACAGAACTGATGGTTGCTTGCAGACATTAAAGATCTCAGGCAGTGCTGGAGAATCAGGTGTTATCTTGGTATCCTGACCAAATTCCTGGATGAGTAACTATATGCCCAAAATTGCCATTGGTGGTGTTCAGTTTCTACTTTGAACTGTTGTGCAGCGTAGCTACACATTGTGAAACAGTTGCTGCCTTCCCCCACAGAGGTGCCTTCTTTCAGCAGTGGGAGGCATGATTTAAATCTCATAAAGCACTGTGGGATTCTCTGTGGAGGGCACTGTATAAATGCCAAACAATATGTTCTTGGCTAAGGGCATGTTGGGACTTCCTTACTGGTGCCTAACCTAACCTATTAGCAGCCCTTGGTCAAGGAAGTCTGCAGTTCGAGTGTGTTGGATGTGATTGTATGAAGTGGCAGGGCATAATTGCCCTTGTTTCTGTTTCTCTCTTCCAACATCTCCCAATTATGTGACTGATCTAATAAAAAATAGCGCCAAACAAATACTACTTCTCACATTCCATGGCTACAATACAAAGTGCCCCCACCTTCATTTTGATACATGGGACGCTGAATACACGAGATGCTGTGGGCATTTTAGTTGCAGTGGCTCTCAGGATTACTATGATTAATTAAAATGCCCCCCTCCCCACCCCAGAGCATGTGTATAGGCACTCTATGATCCCACCCTCTTCCCCCAAGTGGTACCTATTTAGAGGTTGTATATTCCTATCTTGGTTTCTATTTCCTCTTCATTTCCTGGTCCACTGACGGTTTTCTTCTGAGCCTTCTTAGGATTTTCCTATTAGTGGTCAAGAGTGCTCCGGGTCCAGGGTAATGGGCACACTGTGCGAGCCTGAATGGGTGGTGGGTAGTGAGCATCCTGTAGTCCCAGGAGCAGGCACAGCACTGGCTGTGGCAATACCTGCCTAACCCACTTCAGTGCTTAAATTCTGACCTGAAAGGATTGCCTGAAGTGGAATTCAGCGCTGACTTCATTGGTACCAGGATCTCAGCCTTGATCACCATGTCCTTATGTTTTTTGGTTGCTCTTGCTGAGACTACCGGCATGGGTGTTCATTAGTGGCAGTTACGATGGCTCGAGGTGCACTGATACATTGATCCCATATCGGATTGGCAGCGATATGAGGAAAATTGAGAGTATTGGCAATCAGCTTTTTTTGGCTCATGTAGCCGATAAAGTTGCTGATAAATGCCACGTGCATGCACACAGCTGCAGCGCAGCATGCAGGCAGTCAGGAGCGCAGCCCGGCAGCATGAAGAGCAGCCGGGTCCAGCCAGTAAGTCTGTTGTGGGTAAGGGAAGGGGCATGGGGAGGCAGATCGAGGCCCCCACGGTGAGGGAGGGAGTGGGGCTGGGGCTGGGGCAGGTGCTGCCCAGCTGGGGTGGGGCAGAGTGCAGGACAGAGCCGTGGCTCATCCAGGGTGCACAGGTGGACAGCTCCTGCTGCTATGCACACCCTGAGAGGACACTGTGGGGCGTCTGCCCCTTTATGTGCATGTGGGGCAAGGGTGGGCTGCTGCTGTGGGGTGGGGCTGGGGAGACGCTGGGGGGGCCCTGGCGGGGGGGGGGGGGGGGGGGGGGGTAGTGCTGGGAGGCAGGCTTGGGGAGGCTAGAGCCAGCTCAAAATTTGCTGTAGCTCCCCTCCCTGCATCGCCACTGTGCATCCTGAGCACAGCCCAGCCCAGCCCCCTGCTGGGAAAAGCCTGGCGCCATCCCAGCCCACAGCAGCAGCCCACCCTCTCCCTATGTGCAGATCCAGGGGCACATGCTCCTCTGTGCCCTCCCGGGGTTCACGCAGTGGCAGGAGCCATCCCCCCCCACCGCAAACCCTCTGCACAAGCTGTGGCTCCATCCCCCGCTCTGCCCTGCCACAGCTGGGCAGCACCTGCCCCTGCCCTAGCCCCACTCCCTCCCTCACCACGGGGGCCTTGATCTGCCCCCCACAAGCCCCTTCTCTCCCTTCACTCCTTGTCCTACAACAGACTTACCAGCTGGTCGCTGCTCTCCACACTGTAGGGCTGCATATCGGCTATTGGATCAGTATCAGCTGATATAACTCATTAAAAATCGGCCATCGGTATTGACCCAAGAATATCTATTGGTGCACCCCTAATGATAGCCTTTGATTGAGGAGCACATCTAGCTAGTAGAAATTGAACTGAAACTCCCAAATTTCTGATTTTCCCTAACTGCGTTTGGATTGGAATTCACCTGTCAGAGCTACCATACTATTCTTCTTCAACTCCACTGCTCCGTTGAGAGGCATCAGTGCTAGAGGGGAGCTAGACAGCTGTTCCTGGGCACTCCTTGTCCTTTGTACCTCTTTGCTGTGATCAGGCCTGTTTTTTCCATGGAGTGAAGCTAGCTATCTCTTTGGCCTCTTGCCAAGGGACACAAAGGATCCCACTTCTCTGTACCAATCCATTGCCTTCCAAAATCCAAATTGCTGTCACAGCATCACAGAAACTCTTTGGACCTTTAATCACTTAGCATTAGTTTCCAAATCGCATCTTATACACTACAAAAACACCCTATCTCCTGGAAAACTCCCTCTATTAATATTAATATACAAGAAGCAATGGACAGGGCACTATCCTCCTTTCCAGTAGGCCTCAATTTTTTTCAGGTTCTGTTGTGATTGGCTCTTGGGCTTTGGATGAGTCTTTCCCCCCTCTCTGTGCCTCAGTTTCCCCTATATAAGATGGGGATGGTGTCTCTAACTTCCCTCTGTACAGCTCTTAAAGCTCTACGGGTGATCATTTCTAGGCACTGCATACTTGCTATCTCACTCATGCAGCATTTTCCCCTTTATTCTACATATGGTATTCATTTTCTCTTCTATTTCTTCCTTGTTGGTTTATAATAGAAATCCCAAGGATGAATTCTGATCTCATCGGGTGCCTGAACAGGAGACTCATGAGTGTAACTGAAGACCTATCCAAAGAGCTGAACCCCAGTGTGTACATGGCCCTTCGCCTGTCCAGTGACCACAACTTGAAGAAGGAGGCCCAGTATTTCCAAAGGCTGAAGAATGCCTTCCAAGCCAGGGACAAAAGGTATGTTCAATGCAGATCAAACTCTGGCAGCAGCATTAGAACAAGAAGCAGGTCACTTCTGTCTTTCACCATTTCCAGGAACAATCCTGGGGTGATTTCCCATAGGCCCTACTCGGGTCACTCACCACTCTCCCCTTCCCACCTGGCTCAGTTGCATCCCTGCTTTCCTGCCTGTCATGTTATCCTTTCAAAGAGGACTAAATGTCTTCCAAATGTACCTCAGCATCTGGTGCACCGGTGATGTAGATGTTCCAAAGAAAGTAACTGGGTAGTAGGAGTTAGGCGTCAGTAGTGTAACTGTGGGGGGAGCAGGCACAGAGAGAGGCACCAACCTTGGATGCTAACTTAGAGGGAGTACTGCAATGGTGCTATCTGCCTCGCACCCCAGTCTTTGCTGAGGCGCTGCACGGCCATATGAACTGGGCTGGAGCCGCCTTTCACTGCCCTGCCAGAGGAGCTGGGCAGAACCAGCCCTCTGCTGCCCAGCTGGAGGAGCCAAGTGCAGGGACCCCCTAGGGCATGTAAGACCACCCTTCTTCTCCCCACCCCAGCATTCAACAGCTCTCCACCGAGCCCCAGGCATGGGGGAGTTTTGCTCAGGGCACAAAACTCATTACTTACAGCTCTGTGGGAGCATCCACATGAGTGCCCAACTGCTCAGTAACCACTGGTACTGTTCAGTCTGGGCAGCACACAGGTCGTTTCAAACTCTACTGCACAGTAGCAATGACCTGCTGAGCAGTAGCTCATTGCTACTATGCAGTAGCATTGGTGTCATGGTTTGCGCCCACCAATGCTATATCACCATAGCTTGTTGCTACGGAAACGTAGCATCTCGTGCAGACACATCCAGTTAGGCATGGCTCTCTGCTAATTAGCATGTTGCCAGTGCTAAAAGTGATCTAGAAAAGGTTGGGTATGTATCATCAATCCCATACCTTTCCATCCTCTCCCTAGAAATTAATTTTACCCCCATCTGTTTTGCCCTCTGCTGCTTCTGGTTTCTCCCCCTTTTCCAGGCCTGAGGGGGCTCTAGTGGGGTCTTGTCCCATGGCTGGTGTTGCAGGGACAGGGAAGGACTGGAGGAAGTGACACCCCTAATTTCTCAGAATGAAAGGGAAAGCAGAGCCTTCTTGAGCTGCCTTGCTCCCCCGCACTTCTGTGGATAGCATCCAGAAGAGAAGGAGGGCTCTGATTGGCTGCACTTACCCAGGAGTTGATCAAGTTGGGAAGGCAGTTAATCAGAGAGGTTTTTGATCTAGTATACAAAAATCTGCAACCCTTAGTGTCTTGACTCACTGTTTGGAACCTTAATTTCCTAGGCCTGTGACTCACTACATTTAAGCATTGCCTGTGCTGCTGACTGGATGCATTTAAGGTCTTTATAATATATACAAAAAAATGAGCCTGTGATCAATCAAACTATCCAGCTTTTGTTAAGGACCCGTGGAAATCCATGTCCTAAAATCAGCCCCTTTGGATGCAGCTCTGCCAGGTGGAGAGTTGGGGTGGGAAATGTACATGTAGGAAGGGAAAGGATTCTGTGATGAATTCTTGGCTTGTGTTGTCCCATCAGCTTCTTGCCAGCTGGCCAGCAGGTACAGCCCAAGACTGGTCACTTGGCTCTGTACCTTCTAGCACTGAGAGCTGCCTGCCAGGACATGGAGACACGTGAGATGAAGCGGCTTGTGACACGGCTGAAGCACGACCTGCATAAGGAGAAGGAGCAGATAGGTAAGAGGGTATTGCTCAGGGCTGTCACTAAGGGTTACTGCAGAGAGGGGCAGGAACCTGCTTGCAAGACCTGTAGTATCAGTGAAAGTCTTCTTAGCACTGTACCCCAGGCCATGGCTTGAAGTAGAAGTAGGCCCCAGGCCATGGCATGAAGTAGAATCAAATTCTTCACTCCACTCACTCAAATTCTCCAAGCTTGGGCTTGGGGAGAATGTCCCTGCAGGAGTCCTCACCACAAAGATGTTCCCTGGGAACATCACAAAGCTGTTATCTGCCCATCACATTCTGTAGGGCAGCAGGGGTGGTGGCTGCTTGGATTATCTGCTTGTCCCTCTGCTCCCTGAGGAAGGGTGCAGTCTGTGGTCCTGAATCCTTGTGTCTGACTCCCACAGTGCAGGGAATGATGGCTAGTGAAATATCCGGTGGGAGGCGGCAGGAAATGTATACTGCTTTTTGATCCTGATTCTTATCTCCTGCCTCCAGGTCCAGAAGAGAAAGGTCACCCCATCACCAATTACTACCAGTACAGCTTGGGTGTTCTGGCTTTGTGTGTTCATGGCAAGAAGATTGACACACATGTGATCCAGAAACTCATAAATGCTGAGATGCACAACAAGTTTACACATGGCACTAAACTCTCTGTGGGTGAGTGTTCCCACCCCATCCTCCATGCAAGCTCCTGCTTTTTAGTGCTATCAGAGCTAGCACAGTGTTTGCATCTCTGGGGACCAGGGCTAATTCCATTTGGAGGAAGAAATCTGCTTCACGCAATTCAGATCAACCCATGAGAAAGATGTCTTCTCCTGTTCTTGGCTTTATGCTCTAACCAACCAGAGCCAGCTTCACAGCTGATGCAAATGGATGTTGCTCCATAAAAGTCAACCTGATAGAATGCTCTCAATTGATATATGTGTGTTCTCCTTGTAACCCTTTCTGTCTTTTCTCATTCAGACACAGAGGCCATGGCTGGTTTGGCTTTTCACTGCCTGAAGCAATCCAGCCTGTACACACGCAGCATAGTGTCAGCATTGCTGCGGGCTGTCCAGAGTGTGAAGAAGAAGATCCTTCAGGCTCAGACTCCTGAAGGCACCTTTGGCAATATCTTTAGCAGCCCACTGGCCATGCAGGTGGGGAGTTTGGATCTTTAGGGCATGGGAATCTTCTTCTTGGGCTGCAGGATCTTAGATCTGGCAGCTTCTCAGGGCAGCGTGGATGCAACCATAGCATACCTGCTTTATAGTGGCTTTATTCTAGAAGTCATCTGTTCATTAAGTGACCTTTGCTGCATGATTGGCATATAAGAATGGTATAGATTCTTTTGGTAAGACTCTGTCCTCTTAAAAGCATAGGGCCTGGTTCTGATCTTCTCCTGATGTTTGGATTCAGTGGAATTATCTCTGATGTGCGTGTGTGCTATCTAGGCAGGTCTCTTTCAATGAAAGGTAGTCTCCTTTCAGATAGAAGGCAGCTACTCTTCAAAAATGCCAAGCCTCAGTCATTTAGGGCAGAAAGCAAACAATTTTGATTAAACTTGGGGGAGGAGGGAAAATGATCCTGTGTTGGAATTTGGCCTCCACACCTATAAACTAGGGCCAGCAAATGTCATTGCCTTGGTTTTATGCAGTCTGTTCACTCGTTACATCTGCTTTGCTTTGATGGAAAAATGAGGTTGGTCAGGTTTGCTTGTTGCTTTGTTGACACACTGGCAGGAGGCCAATCTCTCTGGGCTGCCAGTGCTGCAGAAGGAGAATTAAATGCTACTTGAACATGTCTATAAAACCTGGGCTTCCATTTTTTTACAACATTCTTGTAATGGCAGCACCACTCCTTGTTTAGCAACAAACTTGGCGCATTTGAGCTATGCAGTGATTCTGAAACAGAACAGCCCCTGCCTCCTTGCTACCTACAGCCACACATCATATTGTAGCAAGCTGCTTAGCCCTGGGGTTCTTGCTGTATCCTGCCCTCTGCATGTAACCATTGTGGGCTATGGTGGCCCCAATTCCTGGCCTTGTTTCTGCAGAAGCAAAAAGAGTAGATGCTACCAGTTGGCTTTTGCAAAGGGGAGTGGTTGCTTTGCCTGTGGTTGCTGCAGCTGGGACTGTTTCTCCTGCAGTGTTTAGTCCTGTAGCATCTCCATCTTCACTCAGCCCTGGTACATATGGCCTCCATACAACTCCTTGTTCACCAAATGCACCCTGCATTTGGGTTTGAAGCAGGGAAGATAAAAATCTTAACAGACACCTATTTGAAACAAGGCCTCCTTCCTTTCAACTTAATCCTGCTCACTAGGTCTTGGTTGCTACTGGGATGAGCAATAAGAAGTCTGAGTGTTCTAGAGGCATGAATGCCCTCCTTGGGACCCTGGAACATAACCATGATAACCTTATGATGATGTCTCAACTTCTGCCTGTTCTGCATGGCAAAAGCTACCTGGACATTGCCACCATGGGGTGCCAGGCAGAGAGAGGTAAGTGGTTGCGGGGCGGAGGGGAGAGGGAGGACTGGGATGCTAGGGGGAAGGGGAGGGAGTTTATGGGATTGCATTACTGGTCCCAGTGGCAGATCCCATTTGAAGGAAGGGAAATGAGGCTCTTAGTCACTGCAGTAGGGGCCCCCTCTGAGAAAAGAAGGGGGAATCCAAGGAGAAGAGCAGCAAGCAAAGTCTGAGAAAGGAGGAAGGGTTGTGGGAGCAAGATGTTGTACCTGAGAGCCTGTTTGGCTATTGGTTCCTCAGCCTCTCTCCCTTTTGCAGACACTTTGCAGCAGCACGTTAAATGCCCTGAATCCAGTGTGACTGCCCTGGAGCATAGCATATTCACTATCCAGCTATATGTGCAGCATCCTTCAAGCCATGAAGAACTGTACAACCACTCCATCCAGGTGCCTTCTGGATCTTCCCTCCTGGATGTGCTGGAAAAGGCTCAGAACCAGGGCTCCAAGCTGTTCACGTGAGAGCATCTTATGCATGCAGAGAACAGACTAGCAGGGTGTGGGAGGTCCAGGACAGGCTTGGAACTACGAAGTCCTGTGCCTAAAGGTGGGGGCAGTGGTTCAGGCCAGGTCTTCCAACAGTGCTACTAGCAGGCAATCTTTAGGAGGCCTCTTCACCCCCTGAACAACACCCCAGACTAATAGCAGGGTGTGGCACGCAGGCCTGTAAGTCAGACTTCCAGAGTTCTAGTCCTGGCTTTGCTACTGATTTTGTACTTTCTTTTCGGCAAACTATTTCCCTTTTCCCATGCCTCAGTGTCCCCTGTCTGTAACCTGGAAACAATGGTACCTTCCCACCCAGGTAAAGCATTTTGTAATCAAGCAAGTACCAAGCGTACTCAGAGTTCAGTGGTTATAACAGTGTTTGGCTTCCTGTCCCTGGTGGTTTGGATTTGGAAGGCAGCCCATCAGAGGTTCTTGCGCAGCAGTTTCAAATTTTTTGAGCTGAGCCCCACTTTGAGTTACAGTTTTGTTCATGGCCTGCCCTTCCCCAACCCAGACAAAAACAGACATGCAAAATATGCTTTCATAAGCTTAACTCTCAGTATCGACTTTAGCCATTTCAGTTTCTGCCATTTGTTTCAAAGGAATATCTTTTGGCAATAAGTACCAATGCATTTTAACCTTATAGTAGTATGAAAAATATCAGACTCACTAGCAGAGTAAGCTGCATGTAGGGGGACCACCTTTTCAAAAGGGGAGGGCAAGACACATGCCTGCTTCCCAGGGCTCTCCCCTGTCACTGCCATGGCTGAATGAGAGCTGAGTGGAACAGGGGTGGATGCTGGCTGCCTGCTGTGGGCTAAGGCTCCCACTCTGCTCCCTTTCCCTCAGGAGCCTCATGCTGGCTGCACATCCCTTGCCTGCCTGACAGCATCAGGGGATACAGTTCCATACCACTGCTGCCACCCCTGCTGCTGCTGGGTGGGCAGGGGTGCCTTGACATGGTGGCGTGGCCAGCATGGGGCCCCCGGGAGGAGAGCAGCAGGGCAGGGAGCTCTGAGCCTGCAGTGGGCAGCCAGCATCCACCTCTGTCCCATGCACAAATCCGGGGGGCACAAGCCCCCTGTCCCCTGGATGAGGCACCTGTGGCTGTCTCAACACCGGCCCCTTGCATCACCCTGACTGGGCAGCACCCCCCGTCCCTGCCCCACTCCCTCCCTCACTGTAAAGGCCTTGATCTGCCCTGCCTCCTTCTGCCCCCCCTTTCTCCCCCTCCATAGATTTACCTGCAGGGAGCTGCTGTCCAGGCTGCCCAGCTATATTTCCTGGCCACTTGGTTCCCACTTCCAGCAGCCCCTTGCAGGCTGGAACACTGCCAGCCTGCAAGGGTAATCCTACCATTTTCTGATCCCTGTAGACCATGGTGCCCTGCCACCCCATCATTCCTTCACCCCTCACCACAGGGGAGCGCGTCTCACAGTTTGAAAGCCACTTTTCTAGTGTCACCAAGTGTCTGTTGTATTCCTAAAACATTTCAAAGATGCCCCTTGCAGTGGAGTGACCCGTCTGTGAAATCACACTGTGTAGTTCCGTAATGGGCAGCCTGGGAGGGGAGTTTGGCTTATAGGTGTTGCTAAGAGGGTTGTGACAGGGAGGCCACAGCCCAGTATAATACCCTGCCTCAGTTTCTCTCTTCTTGAGCAAGCCAACTCATCTGTTGTGTGCCAGAGAAGCATTGTTCACAGGCAAACTCTACAAATTTGTGGCTATCTACAAATTTGTTGGGGGGGAGGGGGGCAGCAAGGTATAGGAGATACTCTGTTTACCAAGGCGCCTCTTGGAGTAACTAGAAACAGCAGCCACAAACTGACAGCAGATTTACACTAGACATTACAAAGAACTTCTTTACAGTAAGGGTTACCACAGTCTGGAATGGGCTTCCAAGGGAGGTGGTGTTCTCCCCTACCTTGGAGGTCTTTAAGAGGGGACTCAACAAACACCTGGCTGGGGTCATCTGACCCCAGCATGCTTTCCTGCCCAGGGCAGGGGGTTGGAGTTGATGATCTATGGAGGTCCCTTCCAACCCCAAATATCTATGAAATCTATGAAACTCAGTGCACATGGATCAAGGCAGTTAAATAGATTCATAGATGTTAGGTCAGAAGGGACCTCAATAGATCGAGTCCGACTCCCTGCATAGGCAGGAAAGAGT
>NW_005841868.1:4805959-4818292 GCF_000455745.1 Alligator sinensis
TCACCTCCTTGGATCTGTTCGTCATGCATCTGCTGATGCACGATAAAGTGCCGTTGGCTTTTCTGATGGCTTCGTCACACTGCCGACTCATGTTCATCTTGGAGTCCACTAGGACTCCCAGATCCCTTTCCACTTCCGTGCCACCCAGCAGGTCATTCCCTAGGCTGTAGGTGTGCTGGACATTTTTCCTCCCTAGGTGCAGCACTTTGCATTTCTCCTTGTTGAACTGCATTCTGTTGTTTTCTGCCCACTTGTCCAACCTGTCCAGGTCTGCTTCCAGCTGTTCCCTGCCCTCCAGCGTGTCCACTTCTCCACATAGCTTTGTGTCATCTGCAAACTTGGACAGAGTACATTTCACTCCCTCGTCCAAGTCGCTGCTGAAGACATTAAAGAGTATCGGTCCCAGGACCGAGCCCTGCGGGACCCCACTGCCCACACCCTTCCAGGTCGAAACCGACCCATCCACCACGACTCTTTGGGTGCGACCCTCCAGCCAATTCGCCACCCACCAGACTGTGTAGTCATCCAAGTCACAGCCTCTTAACTTGTTCACCAGTATGGGGTGGGATACCGTATCGAAGGCCTTCCTGAAGTCTAAGTATACGACATCCACCCCTCCTCCTGTGTCCAGGCATTTCGTAACCTGGTCATAAAAAGAGACCAGATTAGTCAGGCACGATCTGCCTGCTACGAACCCGTGCTGGTTTCCCCTCAGCATAATTTGTCCTGCCGGGCTCTCACAAATGTGAGCCTTGATAATTTTTTCAAAGACTTTGCCAAGGATGGAGGTGAGACTGACTGGCCTATAGTTGCCCGGGTCCTCCTTCCTTAAAGTGGGTCCTGATGTCCAGCCCCTCACATGCTGCTGCTGGTACAGAAAACTCCCTTACAGACCCTTTCCCTGGCTTAGGATCCCCTCTGTGTAGTGCTGTTAGCACACATGACCATAGACACTGTCATGGCCATATGCCCATGCATTGTTGCTTCCTGAGCTAAAGTGAAATACAAATAATTGTTCTTTCTCCTGCCCTGTTCCATGGAATTACCTAACCTTAGCAGGCTGACTGTACTCCCCATTCTGCCCCACAGAGTCATTTTCCCTCTTCTCCATTTCCTTCAATATTAGGTTTGAAACCAGTAGCACCCTGCAAGGCCCAATGTTAACCACAGTGATGGGGATAGAAGCCAAGGATGCAGAGAGGAGCTATTGGCAGCTTCTCAAGGCCCCAGACACCAGTCTGGAAAAAGGTGAGTTGTGGTAGCACAATATCTGGGGACCAGCTCAGCATCTGCCAGTACTATGTGTACTGGTGGCTCCCCCACCCCTGCACCCCGGGACTTGCCAAAGCTGCTGCTGTGTTTCACTCAAGGCTTCTCTGTGGAACATGGGATCCAAATTTGCTGCCAGGATCACATGCATTGAAAGGGGAGGAGGAGTAGAGCTCTGATGCAGCGGACTAGGGAGTGCTATAGAAAAGGAACCTGCTGGAAAGACTCAGTTGGGAATGCACAGCCCTTCCCAGGGGGCTGGTGCTGAGCTTTTTTCCTAGTGGTTCCAGCCAGCTTCTGGAAAAGGCTTTTCTATGTATGGCACAACACCCATGGGCCAAATTCAGGCTGGAGGTTCAGCTTTAACTGGCCCCAGTGAAAGCTGCATGCCTTAAAGCAGTATTTAGCCTGTATTTAAGGACTGCATGAGGCCCATGTGCAGGTGCCTCAGGGCTCACCATGCTAAAATGCAGTTCTGGCCTACAGCAAGGGTATAAAAATGGCAGCTTGTTCCTCAGCCA
Source organism: Alligator sinensis (assembly GCF_000455745.1). Taxonomy (NCBI): domain Eukaryota; kingdom Metazoa; phylum Chordata; order Crocodylia; family Alligatoridae; genus Alligator; species Alligator sinensis. The sequence goes on from NW_005841868.1 coordinate 4,807,750, forward strand.
ATCTGGTCCACTGGGGCCTGCTGTTCCCACATCTGGCCCCTTGTGCTGTAATTGCTGCCTCTGCAAAATGTCTGAAATCCAGTCACTGGTGTCAGCAAGCCAGGCAATCTGTTGAGGTAGTGTTTGGCACAGAAGTAGGGAGGGCTAGGCAAGGCCATGGCTAGCAGCCATGTTGGCACATTTAGAGAGATCAGGGCAAGGGCTCGGTGGCTGTTCTACTCCTGACAGTGCTGCTAAACCAGTCTAGTCTGGCTTGCATATCATGAGCACATTCTGCTCTTGACAACACTTGGGCTGCCCTCCCTGAAGACAGGCTCACAACACAACATTATCCCCATTAGGGGATTTGTTAAGTTTCCCCACCTCCATGTGTATTGCCTGCCACCTCCTCTGCTTCATATCATGGGTGTGGATGTGAAGCAGGTCATTCAGCTCTGCATAGATAGCTGGTAGCTGGCTGCCATCATACTCTTAGAGAGCAGCTCAGAGGGAAGCTTATGGAGCATGGCTAGCCTGTTGCTGCACCTTAGGAAAGCATGCCAGACTTGTGGCAGACAGGAAGGGCTTAGATGACCAAATGAGCACCTTTGCTGGGGCTGTAGTGCCTGACCAGCCTGGTAGTACCACTTGCAGTATGGGTCTTGGACCAGCTGGATCGAGTGCTGTGTGGGATGTGAACTGTGGCACAATCTAGCCAGGACAGATATCATGCACAACACAGTGTTCATTCCAGCTGATCTGGCACTTACGCTACATGCCCTCGTCCAGACTGCACCACCTGCAGTGCCCATTCTGGCTGCTCTGGGATCCATGCTCTACGCAGCACTGGTTCACCAGCTAGAGCAGGCATTAGATCTGGTATTTGAGGAGAACTTTTAAAAAACAGGCAGTGTGGAATTTGTCATTGATCCGTTGGTTACGCCTCCAGTGAGAGCTGCAGAGGCCCTGGAGAGCAAGTCCTGGTTTTGCTGAATGCTCATCCCTTCTTGATTAGCAGGAAGCCCCATGCACCAGGAATAATCTCAAACCCCTGGGGACACCAGCTGTGTCTAAGAGTGCACTTTGTTCCTAACCTCCTTGCACTGCACAAGTCCTTCACATTGTAACCTGCCTCACCTGTCTTGCTCACAGGCTTTCACTTAGCTGTTTTGTTTTGCAGGTGTCTCTGATTACAGGCCTCAGGACAGAGAGTCCATCATCCTCAAGCTCAGCCATCAGTAGAAGGCCAGCCACCTGCCTGTCAGCTGGCTTCTGCCCTTGCTGAGTCACAGTGTAGTCTCTGTACATGTCTCTCTGGACCCTAGAAGCATGGCTTCTCAGCTGGTAAGGGCAGTATGTCAGCAAGTGATCCCTGGGACTGATCAAAGTGCATAACATGGGATAGAGAGAGAGGGGGGCAGGTCATAAGGGCAAAGTCCCTCACACTGAGGAGCTGTTCTCTTGTGGATCAGACGTGTTTAATTCCATGGAGACTGATCACACAAGTGCAGGGTGAACACCAGGTTTAGTGTGAATGAAAAAGCCTTTATTATGACTACAAGGCCAAAGACCTCACTAATCACAGTATTCTAATGTAGCTTTAACACTGAATGCTGGAGCCATCTAGAGTGCTTCCAAGATCAGCTTGTGTGTCTGCAACCCCCTGGCTGACAGCTTCTCTCTCTCCCCTGTCTTTGCTCCACACACTTTCCCAAAGCCCTGATGGGAGCAGAGTTCTGGAGTTTCTTTGGGAACTGCATAGCTCAGTGTTTCAGTTGCTGTGAGCCAAGCCTCTGCTCCCCCTACCTCCCTACTTCTGGAAGTGGCTATCACTGCTGTAAATCAGTTATTTGCTTGATTTATCTGGGATCCCTGCTAGTCAGAGAGCAGTGTATGGGAAGCCAGACCCTGTACTGAGGGAGACAGCCCTTTCCTGCTTCTGACATTTGTATCTGAAATAATTAAAACTTGATTGGATATCTTGCCTTGTAGTTTGTCACTTGGACTATGCATGGAAATTTGCAGTGCTCCCTGACTGCAATGCATAGGTGTCTTCTCCAGTGTGATTACTCCTTGTATGTGTCCTACTGTCCCCTGAGCTCCACTAAGAGTGATGACCCTGGCCTCCATGTAGAAGTACAGGGCCAGTTAAAATATCCCCTCCCTTATGTACTCAGCTGGAACAGGATCCCCTGCTGAGCAGTGTATAGAGCTGTCTGTGTCCCTCCCATGGTTGAATTATTATTTTCATAGGCAGCTTTACTTGGGAGTGAGTGCTGGCTTAAATAGAAACGTGTCCTTACTAAGCCCCACTGGGCTGCTTGTAGGCTTAGCCAGCCAAGGTGCAGTGAGCACCTCCTTCATTGTGGGGACTCACAAGCCATATCAGTACTGCTTTCCTGCTCAGCCCAGGACTTCGAAGAAAATAGTGTTGCCCCATTTGCTCCTGTTCTATCCACACCTGAATCTTGAGCTCATACTCAGCACTCCTCTGAGCTGTCTGCTTCCAATAATTGATGGACTCAGGCATAGGCAGAGTAGAAGGGAGTGGATAGGGGTCTTTTCTCAGCATTGGTCCTGAGTTTGGCAGGGAGGCAAAATGGACGTGGCCTCCAAGCTGTTCAGCAGAGCCCGAAGGTGCCCCGACCTGCTTTGGGGCACAGAGCAGGGACCTGACAGATCCCAGCTTCATTGTAATCTAAAGATGCATCTGAATGACATACCACTTTCAAAAGGATGCAGCCATGGACTTTAGGAGACACACCTCTTGTCATCTCTGTGAATCCACTGCTGTGTTGAAAATAAGGCACCTTGAAGCCCATAAGGGATGAAATGTTAATAGGCCCCTTGTTCCTGGTTATATTTCCTGAGTGTATTCTGAGTTTTTTGTCAAGTCATTGCTTGCAACAATTTCTGTTAACAATATTCTAAAAATGTTATTAGAAATCCAGAAAGAGAAGGAAAAACAGCTGTGGCATTTGAAACAGTATTGAGTAAGGCTTTTCTTTTGATATGCCTTGCTCCCTTTCACTATACAGTATTTTACACACCCCTTGCATGACAGTGTTTCAGGTGAAATTAGCTGTCATTAAAGGATTGCAAATTGGCTGAAGGGTAGTACTCAGAGGGTGGTGGTGGATGGGTCATATTCGACCTGGGGGGAAGTGGGCAGCGGAGTCCCCCAGGGCTCGGTCCTTGGGCCCACGCTGTTCAATTTCTTTATCAGCGATTTGGACAACGGGGTGAAAAGCAACCTGTTTAAATTTCCTGATGATACCAAAATTTGGGGTGAGGTGGGCATGCTAGTAGGGAGGGAAAGTCTGCAGCAAGACCTGGATAGGTTGCAGGGGTGGGCTAACAAAAACAGGATGCGTTTCAATACGGACAAGTGCAGGGTGCTGCACTTGGGCAGTAGTAACCGGCAGCACACTTATAAGATGGGAAACTCCCTTCTTGAGAGCACGGAGGCAGAAAGGGATCTTGGAGTCATCATTGACTCCAAGATGAACATGGGCCGACAATGCGAGGTCACAGTCGGCAGGGCTAATCAGATCTTATTGTGCATCCACAGGTGCATCTCAAGTAGGTCCAAGGAGGTGATCCTTCCCCTCTACGCGAAACTGGTCAGGCCACAGCTGGAGTACTGTATCCAGTTCTGGGCACCCCACTTCAAGAGGGATGTGGACAACATTGAGAGGGTCCAGAGAAGGGCCACCCACATGATCCGGGGACAGCAGGGCAGACCTACTACACTGAGAGGCTACAGGACCTGAACCTGTTCAGCCTTCACAAGAGAAGGCTGAGGGGGGACCTGGTGACCATCTATAAACTCACTAGGGGGGACCAGAAGGGTTTGGGGGAGACCTTGTTTCCCCTAGCGCCCCCCGGGATAACAAGGAATAACGGCCACAAGTTGTTGGAGAGTAGGTTTAGATTAGACATACGTAAGATCTACTTCACAGTTAGGGCGGCTAGGATCTGGAACCAACTTCCAAGCGAAGTGGTGCTAGCTCCTACCCTTTAGGGGGTCTTTAAGAAGTGGCTTGATGCCTACCTGTCTGGGGTCAATTGAGCCCAGTTTTCCTCCTGCCCAGGCAGGGGGTCGGACCTGAAGATCTACAAGGTCCCTTCTGACCCTACTTCTCTGATTCTAAGGAGAAAAGAGAGAAACTAGTTGAGCTGGGGTGGAGCTGCTGCTGGTGGATTCTCATCCTGTTTCCCTGCAGGCAGATACACAGAAGGGGACAGAAAAGAACATTGAGGGGGAAATGATGAGTTTCTGTCTGTGGTGCTGACTCTCACTTGCAGCCTTGCTGCTAAATGGAAAACATGAAACATGGGCACAACACAAGTTCTGAACAGCCCTTCTCTGCCCTGGCGCACAGCTTAGTGATGCCCTGAGCTGTACATTCAGCTGCCTCTTTGGTCATAGGCTCACAATTGTGTTGTGAAAGCTGTAGTCTAGTTCAGCCAACTAGACTCTAATTAAACTGAAGGCAAGAAAAAGAGCTGGGGAAGAGAAGAAATAAAGTAATGAAGTAAAGTGAGATGGGGGAAAGGGTCAGAGCAGGAACCTAGAGGTCTCATGTTCTAGGCAGAGCAGATGGTGATGTCAGATGTTCCCTCCTGCTTCAGATGCAGTTCAGGGTTGGATGATGAAGTTCTGTCCATGGGTCTCCTGGCGATTCCCAAAACAAGGAAGCAATGGGGATGGATGGTGGTCATGGCAGTAAAGCTTCCTCTCCTCTGTCCACCTCTGACATAGCAACCCCCAGATAAACAGTGTCCACAAATGGGTGGTGATTGCATCTGAAATACGTTTATCAACCAAAGCATATTTTAGTTGTTTTTAATTAAAAGCATTTCTATTTCAACTCATTGTCTTAGTGGCCTGTATCTCTACTAGGAGCCTTGCAGACCCCTTACCACAGCTCTGCAGACTGAAACAATCTAGTTCATATCAGTGCAGTTGTTGCCAATGTTATCTGCATACACAGTCAAATAGAACATGCTGACCTGAACTTTGGCCATTGCAAGCATGTCAGAGTAGAGGCCTCTTCACTGGGCACAGATGTGTGTTGATTATATCTCTTTTACACACAGGCTGATGCCTACCAAGTGATGTGCTCCTGCCGAAAGGGAAGTGTATACAGCAAGTCTTGGACAAGCACAGTCTGAGCATATGGGACAGAGGGCCAGCACAATGAGGAGAGTCAGTCAAATCACTTCAGAAGGGACAAACGGAGAAGAAAATACCCTTTGGGGGCAGTGTGTACCACCATTCTGTAGTCAGACAGCACTAGGAAGCCTTGGGCTCCAGACTGATTGGGCTAGTTGGCCCAGTGAGGTGAGTGCAGCAGCTAGAGCAGTTGGGAGATAGAGGGGCTTGCTTCTTGAGCACGGCCCAGTGCTGCAGAGAACAGTGAGCTTCAGGGGATCCCTGTATAGTAAATCCATTTTCCTGGGGCGGATAGCAAAAATAGTCCTTGTATGCCCCAGATCCAATGAATTTACACTCTCATCACAGCGCATGCTCTGAACAACTTGACTCAAGGCTTGAAACTGCCTGTAACTGCTTCAGTTTGTGTCATCTCTGGCCTCAGTGCTCCAGGTGGCTCCTTGAGTCAAGCACACAAGGCTGGCTAGAGTCCCGTAGACCTGGCCACTTCTCCTCACCTGTTCCATCCAGTACTTGACTAGTCATAAGTGTGTTTATTATAGTAGTGCCTGGGAGTCCCATCTTGCTTTGCTAACTGCTGCATCAACACAGAGCAGCAAAGAGACCTATCCCCAAGAGCTGATAATCCACCTGGACACAGGGGAAAGGAAGGAGCAAGAACACACCAGCAGAAAGTGCACAAAGTGAGAACCACCAGTGGGTCTATTTTGTTGTGTTTGTTGGTTTTGTGTGTCTTTTAGAGGGATTTTGTAAGGCAGGCTCAGCTAAATGGCAGTAAAAGGGAAGTGTGAGGAGCTGTTGAACAGAAGGTAGGATGAGAGGAATTGGGCAAGGGTGGCTTAGCAAGAGGGGAAGGTTGGAGGGAAGCTGAGGCAAAGAAACCATGTGGGAATGGGAGGGAAAGGGTTACAGCAAGCAGCTATTCAGCACCAAGCAGAAAAAGCTAGTCGAAATGCAGGTAGTGCTGGGCATGGCCACAGTCTGTGCTATGGTGGTTTCCGCTGCTGCTCCAACTGGCTGGAAGCTTGGATTGACTTCTCTCTGTATTTTTTCCCCAAAGTCCTGTGGCAAGGGATTAGGAGGTGGGGAGGGCCCCCTGCCTGGATCCTAGTCCCTGAGTGGGGAGAGAGTTTTTCCTGCACAGCTTTGGGGGTATAGAGATGGTGTTGACTGTCTCTGTGTGCCGAGCAGCCCTTAGGGAAAATGGCATCCTGGGTGAACTTGTATTTTGGTGCTCCCTGCCTCAAGTTAGTGGCACTGCTGTAGGCAAGGAGGCAAGGCAGGTGGACTGGAACAGGCCTCCCTCCCTCCCTCCCCTCCCACATGTGCTTGGCCCAGTTCCTCCTGAGCAGGGGCTGGAAGAGGGGGACAGGCTGAGCTGGGCATGGCTCCTCTTGCCTGGGGCAAGGATTGGCTGGGGTGGGGTGGGGCAGGGCAGAGCAGGGCAGGGGGAGAGCACTGCTGTAGCATGGGCTGCTCACGTGTGTGTGGTGCTCCCACCGATCATGTTGCCCACCCTTAAGACTGGCTGTGTGTCTGTGCCCACTCTTTTTGTATTGCAGATTTATAGCTGACTGTCATTTATGTAAATAAGAAAATGCACATCAGCATTACAAAAATCATGGCATTGCATCATTTATGGATAATCTCCAGATTTCCAGACCTTGGCCTGTAACAGGCATAGTGGCAGCAAACATAAGCCTTGTCCACCAGCTCAGTCCATGCTGACCTTAGGAAGTCAGGTCATTGTGCACCAAATTACTGGGCATGAATTCTAGTGCACTGTTCTCACGCTTCCCCAGTACTGCCTCCTGTGTCAAAGCTAGTCAAGGCTAGTGACAGCGATGAGGGCTGAGGTCAGTCTGTCATGGGGCTCTTTTAATAAATACAAGTAGAAGTGACTCGAGCCCTCATCCAGACCTATGCTTCTATTCATAGCTGGGGACATTAAAATGTAATTTCTCTGGGATCCTCTGTAAGTGATTCTTCCTTATTCACAGGCACTTAAATATGTACCCATGGAAGTTTTATTTAGGAAATGGCAGAAAAAACAAAAGAAGCACGAAAAACATCTCCGTATTTCCCTAGAAGAAATCGAGCCACTCAGATCAGTGACTCAAAACCAGAGTCAGCCTCCCCCAGCTCCAAATAACGATTGGTCCTTCTAGGGATGTATGAAATGAGCTCTATTCGATTCAGATTTGGCCCGAATCGGGGACAGTGAATCAATTAATTGATTTGGATCACTATCCCTGATTCGATTCAGCCAAATCTGAATCTGAAGATTTGATGCTAATTCAGAAAATCAGCAATTCAGACATAGACACAGCTTTAAATGTTTTTTCTACATACCTCGAGGTACCACGCATGGCTTGTGAATGCTGTGATGCTGGGGTGGATGGAGCATCCCACAGGAGCACGGGGGTGGGGAGGGCCCTGCGTGCTCAGTGATGAACCCAGAAGTGGACTGGAAGTACTTCTGGTCCACTTCCAGGTCTGCCAGGGAGTGCACTGGGGGGCCCCCTTGTGCCCCCCTGGCTCTGTGATTGGCTGCGGGGGAACCCTGGGTGCCCCCCTAGATCCAGGAGGCACTGGTTGCTAAGTCAAGGAGTGCGGGGCCCCCGCTGCACACTCTCCAGTGGACCTGGAAGTGGATCGGAAGTGCTTCTGGTCCACTTCCGGGTCTGCTGCTGAGCACGCTGGGGAGCCCCCTGTGCTTCTGTGGGACACTCCATGCACCCTTGCATCTCAGCATTCACGAGCCGCCTGCTACCTAGAGGTATGTAGAAAAAACATTTGAAGTTGTGTCTATGTCCAAATCACTGGCTCTTTCTGAATCCATTCGGAGGGTTCCAGTTCAGTTCGGAGAGATTAAAGGGTCCTCTGATTCGATTCAGATTTGGAGATTTGGCCTCCGAATCGGGCTGAATCTCCGCCAAATCAAATCGGGGGCTGAAGCTTCACACAGCCCTAGTTCCTATCTCTGGTGGTGGGGAGGGAGGGCATGAAACAAAAGTAAACCAGATTCTTGGAAGGCATCCCTGCTACCCAGGGAAGACCACTCGGCACCTAAGACAGAACCCCATTCTTCTGATGCTGGATAAACACAGCCCCACTGCTCTCCCCTTGAAGTTCTTGAACTGTATTAATGATGTCCACTATCTCTACATGAGATTGATCCATTCTTGCTAGCTCATATTCTTTAATAATAATTGCAGTTCTCACTTCAGTGAGGTGTTTGCAAGATATTATTAGTTGTGCGGGACATTACTTCGTAGCATATTATTGCTATTGGATTTTATACAATCAAAATATAAACACATTCCAGTCAAAGCTACAAAACTCAATAGGGAACCTGATAGGTAAGTAATATTGTACAGGAAACCCTTGCTAGTCGCGGTTTAAAATATTCGCAAATGCTGAACCCGCATTTTAAGTACACTTTATACACTTACAGGAGCTCCTCGGGAGCTCTGTGCTTGCTGCTGCTGGGCTCCCGCCGCTGGGCTCCCACCATTGCCGCTGGAACTGTGCCCCGCCCCCCCCCCAGCTGCCAGGGGCACTGCGTTCATGAATACAGACCGCGTTCATGAACGCGGTGTCTCATTCATGGATTTTGCCATTTGTGGGCGATACAAGAGCGTATCCCCCGTGTATGGCAAGGGTCGCCTGTAATTTATGTAAATGAAGCTGGAGAGATAAGGCTTTTTCCCTTCTCTCCTGTAGACATGTGTAACAAGGGACCCAAGCCCTGTTTCTTGGACACAATGGCGGGGGCGGAAAACCCAATCTGTGCATCTGGGGCATGAGCCAAAGTGATCCATATGAAGATGGGAGACCTGGCAGATGTCGTTAAGAGAGGTGGTGTACGTTTGTTGAATAACTGGAGGACTGGGAGTGACTGTAGGCATGGGGGAGACCATGAGTAGGGTATGGGGTAGGTACTCTCTGCTGCAAGGCTGAGGCCTGAAGAGTCAGGGCCCAAACCAGTGCACCTGGGCTGGGGGGGGCCTCAGCTAGAGGGAAAAGAGGCTGAGGCAAGAGAGGCTGAAGCTCAGACAAAGTTTGGGGTCCAAGGGGCCCAGCATTAGTTTGGGGTGAGACAGACTTTGGGATGTTGGGGTCTGAACTCCAAGCCAAGTGGACCAGGGTGAGCCCCTGGAGTAGGAAAAAAGGACTAAGAATAGCATCTACAGCTCGCCAGCTTCTAAGGCAGCCTCCCCTTTTCATCAACAGCATCAAAGGTGTGGCAAGCAAGACATTGGGGGAAGACCCTGAGAGGCAGGAGCAAAGGTTAGGCCTGGATGAGTGGAGCTTAGAATTTTTTCCATGGAGGGAGAAGGTTGCATGGTAGAATGTGCTGGCCTTTGCAAGAGCAGGTTTTTTATACAGGCTCTGGTGCAAAAAGTCTGTGATGGTCAAACAGGGATATGAGATCTCATATTTCTGGGTTGGTGAGCAGGGGTGGGCAACACTTTTGGACCAAGTGCCAAAAAACCTTGCAACCTTGACTTGGAAGATGTTGGCATGCCAGGGGCGGATGGCGGGGAAGCTGCCAGGGGCCCAATCCTTGTGGCAGAGCAGCCCCGGCCCCTTCTCTGGCCATGCTTCCTTATGTGTGTGTGCAGCCACTGCCGGCAACAAGCCAGGCCAGGGCTCTGGATCCCAGTGCAGCCACTTGCAGACTTGCAGCTGCCTGCTGCAAGTAGCCTGGGCTCTGGGCAGGCCCTTGCTATCCACCATGGAGTCTGGGCTGCTAGCAGTAGGTCTTGCAGCCTCCCCACCATATGCTGTGACTGGTCTGGGCTCTGTGGCAAGTGGCAGGGGCCTGCCCAGAGCCGGGGCTAGCTGTGGTATGCTGAGCAAAATGGCTTCACATGCCATGCTGTGGCATGTGTGCTGGGGGTTGCCAACCCCTGGCTTAGAGGAAGGTGCTTTATCTGCATGGATTTGTATTATATATGCCCTGGTATACAATATCATATAGCTCTATAGCTGGGCTAGGCCTAAACTTGGAGAGTTCCAATGTTGTATTGGGCACTGCACTGGATTGACAGTGAGGCTGCTACATACATTCACAGACATATTTTGCTCAAGGAATCATCATTGGAACAAAAATAGCACACTGGACTGGTCTCCTTAAGGTACTTTTCTCACCTAAATGCTGAAGCACTCAAGAAAGGGCTTTACAAATATGCTAGAAGCAAGAGGAAGACAAAGAAGAGGCTAGGCTCATTTAGTGAGAAGAAGAGTAAGTAACAGATGGTACAGAGAAGGCTGAAGTATTTGATGGCTTCCTTGCTCCAGTCTTCACAATAATAAAGCTAATTTTGACCAGATACTTAACAGAGTTAGTTAAACAAAGAGATAAATGTGCAGGAAAGA
>NW_005841868.1:4818302-4823698 GCF_000455745.1 Alligator sinensis
ATTAATTATGGTGGTGGCTGGACATGATTAAATTCATCCTAGAATATATAAGAAACTAGCCAAAGTAGTGAGTATCTCTGAAAACTCCTAGGGGACATGCAACCTTGGGGACTGGAGACAGGTAAACACAGTACAAAGATTTAAATAGAGGGAAAAGAAGGAATTATGGGCCAGGCCACCTAACTTCAATGTCCTGAAAGGCTTGAACTTATTAAACAACCCATAAATACATAGAGGGAAAGATGATAAAAAACAGCCCGTATGGATTTGTCAAGAACAAATCAGGTCAAACCAGTCTAATTCCTTTCTTTGATCAGATAACTGGCCTAGTAAATAAAGAAGTAGTTGGTGGGATGACTCAACTTTAGTACAACGACTGACCCTGTCCTGCATCACATTTTCATCAGCAAATTAAGGAAAGATGGTTTAGATCAGGGATTGGCAATGTTTTAGGAGCACAAAGTAGTACACCTCGCTTCGAACGTGGGCTGCAGTTTCCAACCTGCCTGCTGGTCCTTGTGTTTCCATTGTGCTTCCGCTTAATGCTGCCAATTCACCCAGCCATCAAGTTGCCACTGATATTCCCATTCATGTGTAATCAGGCACCAAAATTGCTGCCAACATCCCAACCTTGGAGACTGGATGAAATCCTTTATGGGTTGGCTCTTGCCTGCAGGCTGTATGTTGCCAATCCCAGCCTAGATGAAATTCCTCAAAGATGAGTGGACAACCAGTTGAAAAATCACTTTCAAGGAATAGTTATCACATGTTTTCTGTCAAACAGGAAGAGCAATTTGGGTGGAATCCCACAAGGAGCTGTCCTGAGCAAAGGTCCAATCAGTATTTTAATTAATGATTTGAACCACGCAATAGAGGGTCAGCACATGCAGATTATACCAAGATAGGAGAATTTCAAGCACTTCAGAGAGTGTGATTCAAATTCCGAATTATCTTGACAAATTAGAGAGAGATGGTCTGAAATGGACAGGAAGAAATTCAGTAAGGACAAGTGCAAAGTGTTACACATAGGAAGGAGAAGTCAAAGGCACAAATCCAAAAACAAAAGGAATAACTGGTGCTGTAGCAGTACTGCAGGAAAAGCTCCAAGGGTGATATCAAATCACTAACTAAATACAACTCAGCACAGTGATGCTGTTGAAGAAAGGCAAGTCTCATTTCGGGATGTATTAACAGGAGTGTCACGTCAGACATGGGAGTCGTGATTATTCTCTTCTACTTGGGGTTGGGGGGGAGCGGGGTGGACGGACCTTCACCCATGTCCATTTTTGGGCTCCATACTGTAAGAAAGGTACAAACAAACTGGAGGGAATCCCAGTGAGAACAACAAGAAAGTTAAGAAGTTGAGAAATCCTGACTCATGAAGAAAGGTTGAAGAAGCTAGGTTCGGGTAGAATGATAGCAGTCCTCCAGTATGTAAAAGATTGTTATAAAGAGTCAGGGATCAATTGTTCTCCAAAGTGCTGAGGAAAGAACAAGAAAAAATCAGCTTAATTTTCTGAAGAGAAGATTTGGGTTCGATATTAGGAAAAACAACTCTAACTATGAAGATAGTGAAGCACTGAAACAGGTTAAATAGGGAGAATTGTGAATGAATCCCTGTCATTGGAGATTTAAAACAACAGGACATCTGTCGGCGATAGTCTAGGTAAACTTGATAAGCAGCGTAGGAGGTTGGACTCATTATATGACCCCTTGATGACCTTTCCAGGCTATCTTCTTTTTTTAATTACAGGACCTGGCATTATTTTGTTCTTGTAAGAGGACTCCAAAAAAACCTAAGTGTATGCAATAACGAATAGGCTAGGGAAGGGAGAGTGTGACCTTTTATTGTTTCTATCTCATAACATAGAACAAGGGGACATTTGATTAAGCTGAAGGGTGGTGTTACAGGGTGGTCTGCCCATTTAAGGGAATTGAACTCATCCATCTGTAGCCAGATATTTTTCACCCTAAGTGATGGGTTTAGTCAGTGGTTGGATCTGGTGTTTCCTAGAAGGGAGAGCCAGATCAGTTAGAAACAGGAGACAAAAAGGAACATTAAGTCAGATCTGTACCTAGATCTGTATCTGGGAAAGTCCCAGAGTAAGGCAAAAGCAGCTGACAGAGCCCAATACAGAGGTAACTAGAAGACCTAATGAAAGAACACCTCTAGCTGTGGCCTGAAAGCAGGATGGGTCAACCTTGAGAACAGATATGTGGGTGTAATGGTCCAGGCTAAGACTTCAAGGTGATGGCTCAAATTTCAAATTGTTAGAATTGTAGTGCTTATTTAATGCTCATTGCTCATCATTCAATATATTCAATATAAGTGCGGCTAACAAGTGTGCTATAAAGCGAAATCAGGCTCTCATGGCCTAGCAGGGGAGCAGCTTTGTAACAAGGCAGTTCTCACACATTCCAAAGATAGAGGGTGCTTGTACACATGATGCTGAGACGATGCACATGTGAAGAAAATTCCCCTTTTTGTGGCTTAATGGCGTCGCACTTTACATGTATGTGAGTTTCAGGGGTTTTAAATTAGTTCTCATTGGGTGTTTGTACATGACACGACGTTTAGTCCTCATTAATTTACCCCGCCTTGAAAATTTTAACCCGGGTTAATTTGGTGCGATGCGTTTGTGTTTGCACAACAGTCTCTTGAACAACTTAATTTCCGTGTGTCATTCCCCGCAAATTCCAGCAGGGGGAACCAAATACCAATGTAGCTTGGATGGCCCTGCCCCCTGCTCCCACTAGCCAGTAAAGCAAAATCCCTGATACTTGGGCAGGGCAGGGGCAGAGGCTGGGGCTGCTACAGGGCAGGAGGGACACTGGCAGAGCTGGGGGACAGGGGGCTGCGGGTCGGGAGTAGGGTGGCAGGTGGTGTCAGTGGCGGGCATGTGGCAGCGGCAAGCGGGGAACTCCCACAGAGAGCTGCAGTGGTGTTGGGGGCGGGGATGCTGCTAAGCGCTGAAAAATAGAGGACGTAAAGGCGTCTGGCAGAGGACAGAGGACCAGAAAACTGGACTGTCCCCTATAAAACTGGATGAACTGTCACCCTAGTCAGGAGTGAGGGGCACTGGCAGAGCTGTGGGCCGGGAGGGAGAGGCACCAGCAGAGCAGGGGGGCAGGGGGCTGTGGGCCCCATGTGCTCTGTCTGCGTGGGTTTTTTACATTTCCCCTCTCCCTTCATTTTCAACATGGCCGCTGCAAGGTAGAGCTACAGTTCCCAGAATACAGTGCCCTCCCCACCATCATCCTGCCTCTGGGTGGGGTGCGGGGTGCGGGGAAGGGAAGTTCTCAGCCTCCTCTGAGAACAAAGCAGATAGAGGTGGGCTTGGGAAAGCTGATAAGGCTGCAGTCCCCGCTTCTCTGGTCAGACCTGAGATCCTGCTGCTGCCCTTTCTGTCTAAGGTGATTTGCATCACCATAGCCTTGCAGGAGATCGGAGGCTCCTCACAGAAGAGCTAATTGTAAGAGCTTTTGTTCTCCTGTGAGCAGCAGAAGCTGAGGGATTTTCTCCCCCCCAATGCAGGCTGGAACCTTAAAAATATCCAGCAGCTTTCCCATTTACCAGGAGTTGCTGACAGATTTGATGAGGGTCCCCCCCGTCCCCCCACCTTTTTTTAAAACCATGGTTTAGCTAGTTAAAAAGGAGAATTTTTTTTTTTTTTGGAGACACCACTTTTGAGGGGTTGGATTTGAAGCTAAAAATTAATTAGCACTTTTTAAGAGGCGGGAATGTTGCACTAATTGCTGTGCTAATCAATTTAAAACAACAACAATTCATCAAGCCAATGGAAAATGGTGTCATATAGGTCTTAAACCAAAAAATAATGACAAGCAGCCTGTATCCTGAACACAGTCTACACTTTTATTTCAGACTACAGATTTCTGAACATAATAAAATCTTTGGTTGCAGTGGTGGGGTCAGTCTCACAGTCTGTGGATCAGATTTTTTTCCCCTTGGAAAAAAAAGACAGATTCACATGGAAAAATAAAATAAAAGGTCAAGAGAGTCAGACATTTACTTCAAAACAAGAGGCAGAAGAACCAGAGCAGTGAAAATGAACAGAAGGAAAAAGAAAAACCAAACACACAAAAGAAAGAAAGGAAGAGAAAAGAGAGAGAAGCTGTCCAGCAAAAGAGCTCACTACACATATTTCTTACCTGAAATTAAATATATACAAGGTCATATGCGGTTTGGATATATAGAGATAATTTTTGTAAGTGTTCATAATATTTTTTAATTGGAGTCCTTATACTATGGATAGACAATAGATTTGATTTTAAATAGCACTTGTCCAGGTCCCCCTCCATGTGTCCCTTTGCATTGGTAAGTCCTTGTGTCTTTTGCGTCAGTGTGTACTTTATTTTCCTTCCCTGGGAATAATAATATTACTAATCGTGGCTGGCCTGGAACTCCGCCTTGGGTCTCTGCAGCTGCTCGGCAGTGAAAGCAGTCCGCAACCACTTGTCCTTTCCCCTTCTTCTTCAACTTCCTGATGTGGGGACCTGGAGACAGAAGCCTGGGGAGGCAGGAGGGGAAGGGTGGGCAGACATGGTGGGGGGGAAGGGACACAGAGGAGGGCCAGGTTTGAGATGCAGCCTTTGCATGGATCCAGCCAAGCAGCAGTCCTGCTCCCCTGCCCCAGTGCCAACCGGGCTATCTGCTCCCTGCAAAGCTGCACTGCCTCCCTGCGATCAGCACCTTCACAATAAATTTGCAGGTATTTGTGTGTAATGACTGTTTTAGGACACCAGGAATAGATAGCTCCAGAGTCCAACATGAATCAATCTTCCTCTGACCTCTTTATTACTTTATTAAACAAATAATTGAAACAAACCTATCAGTGCTTGTTGTTTCTTATTTCACTGGGTGTGGTATCCCAAAGGCCCTAAGCCTGCACTGAGCATTTACCACCTAACAGGAGGTTAATGGGTCCCCAAAATTCCCTTGCTGTCTGGGAAGCCAAAACCACCAGTTTTAGAGGAGGGGCAGTTACAGGAAACAAGTCTTTCTGGGAGCAGGTCCTCTGTGGCCCCCCACCCTCCACCTCTGAAACATCCCTTTTCGGCTGCCCGCAGCCTGATTTACTCCCATAATGCCATTGATTTACTCACCTGCTGCTTTTACAGGAACCCAACAAGTGGGGTTCATTGAACCCGATCATGAGCTTAAAGCGGGGCCACTTTATGAATAGCAGGTGACTTCTCCAACCATTAATTCCCTCAATGGCTATTTCTCAAATGCTCAGCAGCTCGGATCATGTCCCGCTTGGAGTGGTGTCTTGACACACTGTTCCATAGCATCCAGAACAAGCATGCCCATAAGATGCACAACATAAGATATACAGAGTTGCTATGGGGGCAGCCAGAGCCCCGCGCCCCCCCCC
>NW_005841868.1:4823729-4829129 GCF_000455745.1 Alligator sinensis
CCCCCGGCTTGACCCAGCCGGGCCCCAAAATATCCCAGGTGAACCCCTCTGTCTGGTGCCAAAAGTTGCAACAGTGACAGAGCATGTTTGCTGTCCTAACTTCGCCCAGACACTACTGGGTCAGGGAGGGGGTGAAATTCTCTTGGCCAGGTCACCTCAAGACTCATAAATTAAGAGTGGACTGGGGTGCATAAGTCTAGGTCTAAGTCCAAGTGGACATTCACCAAAATAAAGAGCCTGGTGTGGGTGCTGGGGGCCCCTGAGGTCATGCACCAGTTCATCTACAGCCTGTGTGCCAACTGGCACATCTACCTTGATGTTGCAAGGAAAATGGCAGAGTGGGGGCACAGCAGGACCACACTACAATGTCAGGTCAAAGCAAGACCCCTGCAGGGTGCCTTCCGCAGTGATGTCACTAGAGCACAGCAGCAGGGCACCCCATTGTGATGTGGCCCACTACAGGTACCTCCAGCTGCTAACAGAGGTACTGGCTTGGCATGAACACTGAGGGACTGAGGCCTCTGACATGTCTTTGCCTGTGGACACACTTCACCAACCACAGCTGCAACTCACGGGGACTCCAGAGAGAGGAAGGTGAAAAAGTTTGGGTCATGTCACCTGCCAGTTCCCCCAAGGATAGACCAAGATGCTCGACATCCACACCTGGTATGTGAAGCCCTGGGGAGCCTTATCCTTACCTGTCATCTGAACTGACAGCTGCAATTAGGATTAGGCTAGGCTGGGATGTGAAGTGCGGGAGGGGAACTTCTTTGCATCAGTTTGTTTGCAGCAGGATTGCACTCATTTACCACCACTCTGGGCCTTTAATCCCCTGTGGCCAGGCATCCCTTCATGGTCCTTTTTGTCCGACTGCTTCTTTTTCATTCGCAAGATTCTCTGAGTGCGTCTTTTTAGAGCAGCAAGTGTCCTTAATTCACTCTATTTTTCACATTTCTGGATTTTCAGTTACGATTCCAATGCTGTCACCAAAGACACACAGGCAACCAAGACAGGCTGCAGCCAATGCTTGAACTGACAGGCTGGTGTTTGCCCTCAGGGAATGCAAGCAGTGGCTGTGCGAGCTGGTCAGGCAGGTTCGTCATGGGTGTCCAACTTGAAAGGAACCGGGCTGAGTGCAGGAAGCATTCTGAGACATGGCAGGACTGGCAAATACTGACAGGCATGTTGCTAATGATTCTACGCCTGGTGGTCGTCAGCCCCAGTGCTGCACCAGCCCCTGCACCTGCACCAGCCAGGAAGCAGCAACAGCAGGCATGGATCCCAGCTCTGCAATCTGATAGTTCTGTCAAGCTCAGCATGAAAATTGACTCTAGGGCCAGGTTCTTTTAGGTAGAATTGATTTTTTTTCATGAATCACGCGCTGTTATAGTAAGTGGGCCGTTATAGTAATCATTCTAGTAATTGCACCATTGTTGTAATTGTGTTTTTTCATGATTCATGCACAGTTACAGTAATTCATAGTTATTCGTAGTACTTATGAATTGCTAACTTACAAGAGTTGTTCTTTGGTTTGTTTCCTTTTTTAAATTTGTTATTTATAAATAAAGGTTTCAATTTGCTTTGTTGGATTTTTCACTTCATGTTATCTGTTTGAGGGGGGTATTGCTAGCTTGTAGGCAGTTGGGGGGAACTTATTTGTTGACCCCTGGTTAGCTTGATGCAGTCAGAGAACCCGTGCAATTAGCTCTCTCCACCTGAGCCAAATTCTGAGCCATCCCACCACCAAGTGGCCTTAGTTTGTCTGTTGTATCTTTCTATGGTCAAAATAATAAAAACCCAGGCCTTGACCGCCCCCACCCCCCCCCAAGCTTCTCCCTTGGGTGGGCTGCCTGGGAAATGATGGAGAGTTGCATGCGCTCAGAGGAAATGTTGTGTGTGCAGTGCAGCAGCCCCAATTACAGTGGCTGTCACTGGCCATCCATGGCTGGCCACTTGCTGCTGGAGCAGAAGGGTCCAGTCTCTGGAGTGCTGCTGGCACAGCCGATGCACCTGGGTGGCAGGGTTGCCGGGCAACCCTGAGGAAGCACTCCCTTAGGGCCCTGCAGCCTTTCCACTGTGTCCAGATGTTGGCCCTGCACAGGCAAGAGACAGAAGCCTTTTGTGCAAATTTGCAACATTGCAGTGATAAAATGCTCTGCACAAGCAGCTCTCCACTGTCTGACATCAGATTGGAGGTTGACAGTCTGCAGGTGCCCAGGGAACATGGTTAGCTGTCTGGGCAGGCAGGGCTTCACCCAGGTGGCCTCCAGCCAAGTCACACATCCCTGCTCTGGGGTCACCAGCCCACTGTGTGCTGGCCACAGGCAACCTGTCTACCTTTCCCCCTTCCCAGTTGCCAGAGCAACAGACCTCACTGCCCCT
Organism: Alligator sinensis; assembly: GCF_000455745.1. NCBI lineage: Eukaryota > Metazoa > Chordata > Crocodylia > Alligatoridae > Alligator > Alligator sinensis. The sequence goes on from NW_005841868.1 coordinate 4,826,112, forward strand.
GCTTTCTCCCTGCAGACCAGCTGCTCTGCCACTGCCATGCTGCCTCACAGCCAATGGTGGTCAGGCTTGTGGTGCACAGGGCTCCTGGAAGACTGGGGCAAGGGGCTTGCTGCACCCCCATCTTCCCCATGGGGGGCCTCCCTGGGGAGGCATAGCAGGGCAGGGCCCCCACCATGCCACTGCTGCACCCCAAACATGCCCCTGCAGTGTGTTCTTTGTGCAGTGCATGAAGATCTGTTTCTGCAGGTGGAGGGGTGCCAAAGGCACTATGCCCTGCTCCTGCTGGTGGCCTGGGCACACCTGAGGTCATGGTTTGGGAGTATGAGCTACAACAGTGCAGGGGGCAAGTGTGGACTGCCACACAACCCCTGCTGCTGGTTGGATGGCTACCTGTCCCAGTGCTACATGTCCCTGTCCCCTGCTGCTGAGAAGGACATCGCTGTTAGCATCAACACCTTCCTCAGTGTGTGACAGGCCAGTGCCCACTCAACTGTAGGCACATGGGCAACTCAAGAAAAAAATTAAATTTTCCTTCCCACCTCTCTGTGTGCAGTTGGCATGCAATCTGGGGCCAGGGGGAGTGCGGGTGGGCCATGCCTCCACAATCCTTCCCTTATCAGCAGACAGACATGGATGAAAATTCATTTTAATTTCAACAAAGAAATGTTGTTCAGTAAACCAAAGCAGAACAGAAAAAAAGCTGGAAGACAATGCCCATTCCCATGATTTGCTATAGAAGGATCAGCAAAGGACGAACAGCTAAAAACCCATCACCTGTCACTGGTTCTTCCACCCCCTCATGCACCCTCTGTCTCATCTCCCCCCCGCCCTTCATCCCTAAAGCGTAGTGGTATTCACTAACAGTTAAAAACCCATCACTCCTCATTGGTGCTTTCCCCCATGCCCTTTCCTCCCCTGCCCCCTGTCTCACCCTCCCCTTGGTCCCCAAAGTATCTTGGTGTTCTCCTTGTCTGGCTAGAGGAAGGGTGCCCCTCACCCCGTAGGCACAGTGCCTGTCACTGAAGTTATCGCTGTGTAGGGCTGATCACAGATAGGGGTCTCTATGGAGCTCCGGGGTGGGGGAGGCTTTGCTTATGAATGGGGGCCAGGGTAATTTATTTAAGGAACTCTTGTCTAAACTTTCCTTCTTGCCACCAGCTCCACTTGGCATGCTGACACAACTTGTCAGCCTGGTCAAGGAATTTTATTGTGCTGGCCATGATGTCCCAGTGAGCTGCTGCCTCTTTGTCTTCTATTTTTTGGAATATTTTGCAGATTTCACCCTGCAAATCATTTGTGGTCCATATTCATAATTCAGAGGCCACCGCCCACGCCTCCATCATCACTTCTCTTGACCATCGCTGCCTGTGGTGGTGCTCACACATTCGCTCAGCTTCAGTTCATGCTGGTGTCTGCACTTCTAGTGGATGTGGCAACAGGAATTGGAAAAAAAAAGGTGTTGATGGCCAAAGATCTTGTCCCCGCCAAAAAAAGCAGCAGTAAGAGAGGGCTCAGCGCGCCCATCCCCATAGATGCAAGACAATACACGACTGCAAGCAGCAGACATATTTGCAAATTCCAACACACACACGGCTCCTAGCCCTCTGGTTTCCCCCCTTCACTGAGGCTCCACATCTCTGCCCCCTCACTGGGGCTATGGGGCTTCCCTCCTCGGTGGAGGCTCAGATGGCTGTAGCCACACCTGGCCCCAACTTCTACCCACAGTGATGGGGCTAGGGGTTATTGAGACACCCCGACCCACCTTCCACCGGGGTGGTAACTGGCCTGGGATTTCCTGGGGGCTCCCGTGTCACTGAGAGCCCCACCAGACCACCCAGTCCCGGCAGGTTGCAGTTTTAGGTCATGCCTAGGACCAAGAGCCTCCTGCTCCTACCTACAGATATTCCATTCAGCAGATCAGCCAAGCAATGTTTCTGCCTGTCTGCCAGCAGCAAGCTGCTCTGTGTATATAGGCAGCCACGGTTCTAAAATGGCCACCACGATCAAGCACCTGCTGGCTGCTTGACTCAGCCCTTAAAGTGGCAGGCACCAACAGTGCCCTGCCAGTTTAGTTTCACAGATGTTTTGGAGCCTTCCATTTTGTTTCGGATTTGGTGTTTTGGGTGCTTAAACGGGCCAAAATACCCCCAAAATGAAACAGCTGCTGAAATTTTGTACAGCCCTAGTTTCTTGGGTCATCGAACACCCCAAGTGTGTACAGGAGGGGTGGTACCAGGGATGCATAGGAACTGAGATGCAAAGAGCAGGGCTGGTAGTGCCATTAAGGCTAATCTCCTGCTATTTGCCAACCCTAAATTCATGGTTTGGCCATTTCAGTGTTCTGCCCAGCACCCCCTTTCTTTTTTGCTAAACATATGTCACGGAAAAGCAGGGTGTTTGGAGACTGTGGACAATTGGGACTGTAATTTTACTTGTTGCTTCTGGCACCTCAATGCCTGGCACAGCTCTCGATGTGCTAATGGGACCTATTCATAAAAAGGACATGGGGATCTCACACCCACCTTTCTTCCCCAGTTTCTACTGGGTTGGAGGTGCTTGCTTGGTTGATACTTCGTGGTGGGTCTGTGGGGGCCGAGAGGGGACCGAGGATCGGGAATCCTTGGGAATGCTAGCTGGGGTTGCAGCTGCGATCCCGTGACGGACAGATGGGTACTCTCTATCACCGGAGCGGAATTAGGCACAGACAGGACACGTATCAATTGGAAAAAACAGAGATGGCTTTACTTACACTGTAGAGTCGTATACAGCGCAGGCAAGAAGTGACTTCACACTTCAATCGTAGTTGCAACAATTCTAATCTCTAGTCGCTAATCGAGGAGCTCTTGTAGACCGGGTAGCTCGGGTCTAACTCGGGCATGCAACACGGAGGATACATCGTAAGGCTTCAACGACGGGGAGTCGTTGGCAGGTGATCAAACTGCCGGAGTGCCACTCCAGGGGGAATTGCGGAGTTCTCCAACTAGGGCGGAAATGCCCCTAACCTTTTATACAGCTAGC
>NW_005841868.1:4829364-4830102 GCF_000455745.1 Alligator sinensis
AGGAGTTCAATAGGTGTCATGGCGGAGTCACACGTCAGACGACCTCTGCGTCTCTCTTTCTCTCTCTGGATCCGCTTCTGACACGTATCTCGAACCTCGGGTAAACCTGTAGAAAGAAGAATTCTTAGACACTGTTAATCAACCTATATAACACTATCCATATGGAGAGGTAATCAGATCTCTTCTCTCGGTTCCCCAATCTCCTTCAAGCACATGACATAGGTGCTCAAACCCGACTCAGCTCCGGACAGCTCTTGCACGCCCGCAGATACACTGTCACGAATGACGATCCACACATGGACGCTGCGTGGTCTTGTCCTAACATGATGAGGACGTTCCGGAGTTGCCGTCTGGATCCTTCGGACACTGGAAACCCAGCTCATGGGCCAACTGCCATTGACCCTTGTCTCCCAGGATCCGCAGCTGTTGCTTCGTGAGTCTGGAGTGGTGTAACAGGAAACCAAACATAATCCTCTCCTCTTTCGTCCTCTGCGGCGGTTGCCACACACGCTCTGGGTCATTCGAAGACCCTGTGTCTGACTTCATGAGTGCTTGGACTCGCGGAAGCTGTCGCAAAAGGCTTCGGGCCGGGTGGCCAGCTAACGGGTTGAGGAGGGCTCGAAGGACGGTGGACCAACACACATTGTTCCTCCCTCCATACACCTCAACACAAGCCTCTATGCTGTCAAAAGTTACTGGAACAGTTCCAGGGTTTCGTAGGTGGCGATGCGGCCACGG
>NW_005841868.1:4831668-4832682 GCF_000455745.1 Alligator sinensis
CCGCCACGTGGGAATAATTTAACATCGGCCAATCGTGTTATGCAAATCTGCATATCCTCGGCGGGAACTCTATCCACGCCGGAACTCTTCACCATGCCGAGAATTCCCCTGCCTTACCGTGCCTTGTGCTGGAAAGTTCCACTGTGTCGAGGCACTGATCCAAATCAGCTCTGACACGTCTAGTAATTGTTCCACTAAATGGGGTATTATCTGCAGCCCTGAGTGGATCATGGGTTTCCTGCGCCATCATGTTTTTACAGGAGGGATGCTAAAAGCAGTGGTTCCCAACCTCAGGTTGCGACCTAAATGAAGATCGTGGGGGCAATGCCGGCAGTGCCGCACACAAAGGATGAGCTGCACCACGTGCCGGGAGCTTCCCTGCCCCTGCCCGCACCCCCACCTCTGGGCCACCGCCACTGCGCTCCGCTCCCAGCAGCAGGGCACAGTAAAAAAAGGTTGGGAACCACTGGTTAATAGGAACCTGAGCTGTATAGCTTAGGAATTTAAATTTAAAGAGCATGACTGTTATATGCTAATGACCCTATTCAAAAGCCAAGGTGAGAATAAAGATAGGAATGAAAAGAATAAAAATAAAATGAGAATTAAAATATTAAAATATTGGTGAAAAAAGTAAAATAAATGTGTAAAAATATATGTAAAAATTAATTAAATTAATGAAAGTAATGAAATGGCAATTAAATGATCTAATGAATGAAACAGCACAACTTTTGGTGCTCTGTACATATCAGCATCCTGTGAGCTATAGGCGCCCCCTGCTGTAATTTAGTACAAAGAGATCAGGGGGGTGGATTGTTATGCGGTGCCCCCTGCTGTAATTTACTGTGAATAGTGCACTGAGTATTTTATGAGATTTTTGAGTGGCCACATCTACACAGTGGTGAAAAAAATGAAAACCCACTGTTTCAATGTAGGGGGCATAGAATGAAACCATGATGAGGACTAAACCCCTGTCACATGTACAAGCACCCAGAGATGTCTTTTTGGGGGAGGAAA
>NW_005841868.1:4832693-4834621 GCF_000455745.1 Alligator sinensis
AAGAGTGTCTAATGAGCCTTGTGAAGAGAAGTAGACCCATCTCCCATGCATTCAAAAGATGAGTGCAACTGCAGGAATTAACCTGTCCTGGTACCTAAAAGTCCCAACTGGGGATGGGAAGATTCCAACTGTATGGCCACATCTTACCAGACACCTGGTGCATGAAATGCACATGGACAGTACCTCCATTGGCTGGACAAGGTAGTTCAGACCAGACCACCAATGAATGAGCACCAGCTAGGTGCACAATGAATGTATAACACTTGAAAGGAACAAAGGGAGGGTATGTTCATCACTCGGCAACTTCCTGCAGGTGAGACCACCACAAACTGAAGCAAGAGACTACTATCTTCAAACAAGAATAAACAAGAGAAGACTATCACGTGTTGGCCAGATGTCCATCTTCCTGTGTGCATCCCTGGGGCACAGTGTATGGTGAGAGCCTTTGCTTGCTTGCTAAATGTCATATGCTGCTACGATGAGTCAATAAAGGTCTCCAAGTTATTGACTGGACATATTATGATTGGTCATTTTAGGGATATTGCACCATGCCCACAACTGAGCTACTGATTCTTAAAATCAGGCCAACACACGGCAGTGTGAGGGGAAATCTGTTTTGTACTGCTGAGCCCATGGTGGGGCTAGAGCCCTGTGAGGACACACGCTGATGGGAGAGGGAAGACTCAGCATGGGATCAATGGCTGTTGGATGTTTTGTTTACCCTGGACTTTATGATTTGGTTGGAGAGTAAGACACCAAGAAGCATGGCAATTTGAACCTCATCTTGGAAGGTGGAAGGGCCAGGAGCCAGAATGTCACTAGAGCACGTGAGCATTGCCCCGAGTGGGACTGTGCGCGCGCACTACGTAACTATTTTGGATAGTTGTACCAGCGGAGTTCAAGCGGTGCAGCCTCCTCCCCCTTAGTTTGGCAGTTTTACAGGCATAGAGGGGTCTTCTACAGATATGGCTAACTGCCTTTTCCCATACCAGCTGACAGCCACAAAGCATCTATATATACACCAGCACAGCGGCATCCCTGGATCAACCAGCGAAATTATGCCCTGGTGGTTAAAGTGGTACAACTTTCTAGCTTAGACAGGGCATAAGTCTGCATCTATTTCTCTCCATTGAGCTGAAACAAAACTGAGGTTTGAACAGCAGAGCTCTTTGGAGCGGGGTCCACACGCCCCTGCCCCCCTGCCCCTACTTGAACAGCAGCACAACTTGGAGCTCTGCCAGAGGCTGGTCTTGTACCCAGTGGCTGCGTCTACACAAGACGCTGACTGTGCAGTGACTCGTTACTACCGCGCCGTAGCACTGGGGTGGCACAAAGCCCAAGTAGTAATGAGCCACTGCGCAGTTCGATGATGCTAAAAGCCGTTTGGCAACGCTGCCGCGCAGTAACCCTGGTTACCGTGCAGTTATTTTGCACTTTTGTACCGCGTGCCTTGTGTGTGACCGACTGGGCACTAGCAACGGTCCAAGTAGATGTGGCCAGTGCCTCCAAACCCCGTCCTTCCTGCTCCTGGGTACCATCTCCCACTGCTCCCCGCCTCATTGTGGACAGGCCTGTCCCAGAGATCGCACGTGGTGCCCATAGCGGTGCAGCGAGCTCCTTCAGCGCCCGGCCACGGGGGAGGATACTCCGCTGCCCGCTGGAGGGCGGGTGGGACAGGGCAGAGGCTTACCTGCCCCCCCCCGGCCCGGGGCGCCGCCCAGGCCGGCGCGGCCCGGGCTGCCGGCGCTGAGACGGGCTGGGACGGGTGCCCACTCGCCCGCCCGCATCCCCCACGGTTCCACATCAGGAACACCCTGAGTCGTGGCAGGGTGACGTCGCGACGTAACGGGGTCACGCGGCGGTGGAAGGGGGCGCCGTCACTGCCCGCTGGGATGACGTCAGCACGCGGCTGCCCACCCTGCTCGGGG
>NW_005841868.1:4835086-4841694 GCF_000455745.1 Alligator sinensis
GGCAACCTGGGCCTGCACTACGTGCAGCTGGACCTGGCGCAGCTGGTCTACACCACCACGCCACTCTTCACCCTGGCGCTGTCCCGCGGCCTGCGGGGCACCTGCCACCACCCGCTGCAGTATGCCGCCATGGGGCCCATCTGCCTGGGTGCCTCCGTCAGCCTCCTCAGCGAGGTGCACTTCAGCCGGCCCGGCTGCTGCTTCCTCCTGGCCGCCACCTGCCTCCGGGCGCTCAAGTCCATACAGCAAAGTAAGTGCCCGGCGCCCCCACCCCCAGTGTCGCCATCCAGGGCCCGGTCCTGCTGCGGGGGCACCGCTACTCGTGGGCCCCTGGCTCGGGTCTGCAGGCCCCCAGCGCCCACATGCCAGCTGCCTCCCGCCAGGCTGCTCTCGGCTGGCCAGAGCACCTCCTGTCACCAGATGCGGGCAGTGCCGATGGGCCGCGTCGGCGCTAGACCAGAGGGGGCTGCACTTTGACGGGAAGGCTGCTCTCTCCATAGCAGGTTGCAAGGGACTGGGGTTCAGGGTGCTATCAAAAGGCTGTGAATGATGCTAAGGGATAAGGCTGTCCTCTCCTGGTCACAGGTAAGCTTCTTTCTGGGCGCTAAGTAAGAGAAGGGGTGTAATACTACAGACTGAATCCCCGCTGAGTGGGCCACGTTGCCACCACGTCAACCATCTTCCCTGCCACCATTCTCCATCCCTTTATCCAGAGAAAGCGCCGTGGATCGTCAGTTTTCCAAAGGCCTGACTACAGCACCACTTTCCTAGGGGATGGGGTGAGACCTACCAAACCCATTTTACCCAGCAGTAGTCAACTGTTACTAGCTACTAGCATTAGTCAGCTGTTACTACCTGCAGGGGAGGTTTTCACAATCCATTGTTTATCACCTGAGCCGTGCAGTTTTTTTTCCCTACCCCTGTTGGAAGGAAATTCCCTGGCCCTGCATGCCAGGAGGGTGGTGTAAGAGCAGAAACAGCCTGAGACACAATCTGACAAAGGGCTTCTCAGGCCGAATTGTCCTTGGCAGCAAACATCAGAGAGATGCCAGTGTTTATTTTTTACTTCAAAAGGAAATTTTTCCATTTCTCCAGACCAAACCGTTTTTGCAGGGTGTGTTGCTTCTTGGGGTCTTGCCAAGGCAGTGTTTCATGGCATAAGCTGTGTACTGGAATCTGACCTAGTAGCTAGCCTGCCTCTACTTTTAAGTCCCAGTAAGAACTCCTAATGTTGAGCCATTGAAAAACAGGCCGGGAAACAACTTGTGGCTGGGATTCTTCACTGGCCCAGGAACATGGGTGAAAAGGGGCCTTTCACATCTCCAGTTTCATAGAAAAAAATCAAAGCTGCCAGAAATTCCTGTCCCCCCCCCAGCAAGGTGCTGCCCAGGCTGCCAAAGTTCCTTCGTCCTCCTTCTGTCCACCCCCCCCCCCCCCCCCCACACTTTAATTATTGTTTGAAGCATCTGAGATCCTTACTGTGAACCAGGCCCCCATAGTACCAGGCACTAGAGAAGCAAAAAGACAGTCCATGTCCCAAAGAGCTTGCAGGCTTAAGTAAGAACTTAGAGTCTGTGTCCTGGGTGTTAGTCTGAGACCCCATCAGCCTAGGGCAACTTGTTTGCATCTGGGGAATTGGCCCTTTACCAGCTGCTCACCCCACAGTCTTGTTTGTGGGCCAAGGTCGTGTTACTGGGACATTATTACTTGTAGAGGGCTGTGTTTTACTGTTTGCTTTTCCTGGGACAAAGCCCCATTCACTGTAGAGAGGTGTCCCCACCTTTTCATCCCCCTTCTCTCAGCCCATTTTCTCGCTTTTGTTCAAACAGTTCCGTTAACCCAAATCAAGGAAGCTGCTTCCCCTGTGGGGAAGTATCAGTGCCCCCACACAAGTTCTGGGTCTTGGTGTGGTATCTGCTCATGTTGCACATCTGGTAAATGCCAGCAATTCTGGTGGTGTTGGTTTGTCACTGGGGTGGGGGCAGGGGAGGACGTACGGACTGCAGCATATTGTCCTGGGTGCAAGGCTGTGAAAACATCTTTGTTTCAGCATGGTTCCATGTTGCATTGAGAGCCACTTTGGGGCATGCTAGAGGGGACAGGACAAGATGTGCCAGCCAGAGGCACTGCGAACCCAGCAGGATGCTTCTAACATATCTTTTGAAATGTTGACCTTGAGCTTTGCCAAACTGTGGGAAATCTGGAGGGTCTTAAAAGCAGTCTCCCAAAGTACTTGTGACAGCCGGTAGATTAGTGAAGAGAAGTCATCTTCTGCTCATGTTCTGAATTAAACCCTCCCCATATCCTTGAAAGGGTTCAGCCCACAGGCAAGGTCTTCTCCTCAGAGCCTTAAGAGTCCCAGTGGGATCTCTCCACCTCCTGGGGCCTCCAGGTCCCTGTGGACTTTCCCTCCTACAACTTCGCTCCAAACCACCAGACTTTCTCCATTGCCACCCTGTAACACCCCCATGCTCTTCCAGTGCTCCACCCAGTTTCTGCATTCACAGTCCTAGCTCACATAGAACAGAAGTGGCAAAGGACCTGAATTACATCGACTGATGCTTCATGTCCTTGTAGGTATTGCACTGGGTGCTTCATCTTAACCCTTTCATTGCTGAATGAGAGTATCAGACCATAGAGCTCTGTGCAATATTCCATTTCTGTTCTGATCTCTTTGCTGTCTATTTCCCATTGGAAAAGAATTTGATCCCCAGAGCAGTGCTGGGGTCTGGAGCAGTTGTTCTGACCATTAGCTGTGCATTAGCTGCCTCTTGGCATGGTTACATAAGGTATTGGCCTAATAATGGAACAGAAAAGGATTGAATGTTGTGTGTGATGGCTGTACAAGGTGGGGTGGACTGTCCAAAGTGTTCAGGCTTCTGGAAAGCTTGAGCACAAACATAGCGAAACAGAGCTGTTGAGAGGTGAGTACTCTTGAGAATCTGATTTTAATTGGGATGTTGAACCCTTGAAAACCTGCCCTGTGTTATAAAGATACTAGTATATTGTGAGTGTGCTTCATGTATATCATTGCATGAGGTGATATGATTGTGTATCTGTGTGAGCATTGTATAGTCACATTTCAAGTTGTGCATGATGCCAAGCATGACTTAGTAAGTAAATGCCAGCACTAACATGTCAGTTGTATGGCTGTGCAAGTTTTTGTGTGTAATATGCTATGATATGAATATTGGTGTGATGTTATGGTGTTGTCTTAGGCAGGGTAAGTGGTGGTGAGCAGGGGTCCTGACGACTGTTTTACTTAATACTTCCCACTACTGGGTTGAGCTTGTTGGCAAGTGTCTGTCTACCTTCCCCTGTTCACTGGTTGAAAGGCCTCTGGTTTCCCTCACCACCCTCCAGGCTTGCATCCCTTGCTGTCTGACTTTGTCTGTCTTCATCCAGGTACCCTGTTGCAGGATGAGAAGCTGGACTCCATTACCTTGCTCTGCCTGATGTCCCTGCCCAGCTTCTGCATCCTTTTCCTGGCAGCTCTGGTGCTGGAAGTGGGACCTGCCTGGGATGGCTCACTGCAATATGACAGTGCCCTCTGGGCCTGTATCCTGCTCAGCTGCCTGGGCTCTGTCCTCTACAACCTGACCAGCTTCTATGTCATCTCACTGACCTCTGCCCTCACCATTCATGTCTTGGGCAACTTCAATGTGGTGGGGAACCTGGTGCTTTCGTGGCTTCTTTTTGGCAGTCACCTGAGTGGGGTCAGCTATATTGGCATTGGACTCACCCTTGTGGGGATGTTTATGTACCACAATTGTGACCTCATAGCTGGATACTGGCATGCAAGGTTAGGCAGGGGGCAGATGAAACCAGACTGAATCCTTGGCTGGTGCATAGTGACCCTCTACAAATTGGCCAGGAACGTTTACAGAATGCAATGCACTCTCTGGTGTGTGTGTGTGTGTGTGTGTGTGTGTGTGTGTGTGTGTGTAACTGGCACTGCACTCTATAGGGGGTATGCATTACAGAATGCAGTGCATTCTCTGGTGCATGTGTGTGTGTTGACAAATGTGTGCATGCTTTCTTGATGCTGTTTAGTGGATGGAGGATTTCATATCCAAGTATATGGGTGTGTACAAGCACATGTACATGTGTATTTACAAGTATCCTCTGATGTTGAAGTGTATCAGACACTTTGCTATGTTTATATGCTATGGTTTTCTACTGATGAAAATGTCAGAACTTTTCTGGGAAGGGAATGTGAGGGGAAAGCATTTGTGTGTGTGCACAAGTTCACTATTGTCCTATGCTGGATAGCAGTAATTTAGGTGTGTTTGCATCTGTGTGTCTGTATTTGTGCTTTCTCTTCTGAGTGTTCCTGCATAGATTACAGCAGAAATATGCAGGCTTGTCTGTCTCTGAATGTAGGCATATATGTATGCCTATATGTACTATGGTTTTCTACTGATGGGAATGTAAGCACTCTTCCTATGTGTACATGCATACATACATGCATGCTAATTACAGTAGAGCTGGATCATTCTTATCTGGGTGGCTTACAACCGACTTAGTTTACAGCAGTTTGCCAAATTAAAGACAAGCTTTTCAGTTGTTTGCTCAGACTTTCACTTTAGTCAGCAGGAGCACATCCAGGATCCCACACAGCTGATTGGAGATACTGCATCCTTTGAAATAAAAGTCACAGTGAACAACTAGAGCACCTCAGTGGTCCCACACAGCTGTTTGCTGTGGCTCTATCTGTACCTGAATGCTTCACAAATCCTCTTCTTCACAGGGAGCTAAGGAACCTAACCCTGTAGAGAATCCAGGCACTACTGTATTGTTCTCTGTTAGAGAAAGCACATCTGGCCCATTTGTGTGTACGTGCATATATGTATGTGCTGGGGTTTTCTACTGCTGGGGGTGTCAGAAATTCTTCCCTATAGGAATGTGTTTATATTTGTCTTCGCTACTGAGCTCCGCTGGATGGAGTATATCAGAAGTGTGTGTGTGTGTGTGTGTGTGTGTGTGTGTTTGAGAGAGAGATCACTATTGCCCTCTGCTCAATGGAGCATATCAGACCTACTGAAGTGTGTGTATGTACGCATGTGAGAGCTTTGCTTTTTTGTGTGTCGAGGTGTGTATGAGTATGTGTATAAGAGAGCACTTTTTATCAAATCGTGTATTAAGTTTTGTGTTTCTGTTCAGCAGGTCTCCTTTGAGTCTGAGTGAACTCATTGGGGACCAGCCTTGATTACGGGCTACTGCAAGTCCTGTTCCTAAGCCCTAGAGTCTGTGGTGAGCTTTCTACTGTACAGGCACAGCCTGAGACTATCGTGAGGAGAACTTCAGAAGCATGAATGCTGTTGCTAGTGTTCTCTAAACATGCAGCTGATTAGGGCTGTGCATCTGTTTTGTTGATACAAGCCAACCAGTTAGCATCAGTCCTGAGCTCCCTAAGAACTGTTTTCTTGTGGGTTAAAAACACATTGATTCACCTTATAATGACTGACTGATTCACTGGACTGTGCCCTCTGCATTTCCTTATTCTGAGATATGGCTGTCGCAGGCTTGGGGCAGAACCCCTGACATGCTATGGGAGAGATTGCTTCCCTGCCCCAGTGGACTCTCCCTAAAGAGCCTGTGCCTGGCAGGCTTCCAAGAGCATCTCAAAACGGAGTCTTTTAGCTTACTGGTTGGTTCAGAGCTGCCAACTGTGATGGATTTAGGGCCCAGTGTATGTATGTGCATGTACCCATGCACATGGGTATACACAGGCCGATGTTCTCTATCACAAGTGTCCATTCACATGCCAGCACTAACATGCATGCACTCCTCCAGAGGGCACATAACAGTGCTAAAATGCCAACACACCCAGATTGCACATGTGTATGCACACACACCAGCAGCAAGACAAGCACAGAGGTGTCCCCCCCAAATTTGCACACACACACTGTCTAGACATACAGACACACACACATGGTCCCCCACAGTTCACACACATCTGTCAGCACCAGAGCACACACTGATGTGTGCTCCCTCCCCTAAGTGTATACTTGCACACCACTGCTAGCACACATACACAGGTATGCTCCCCTGCAGTGCATCCTCATGCATCCCCCCAGCACTAACTCATACTTGCCAGAATGCACATGCACACACCACACACTCCAGAATAAACACAACAGCAAGCAGGATCACATTCATGCACATATAGTGTGTGTGCAGATACACATAGCCCATGAGGAAATCCCTGTGCCCTTTTCAGCCATTCTTTCCTTGGTAGCAGTGCTCTGCAGTGGGACTCCAGCCAGAACCATGACTCTGAGTAACATGCAAAATGATTTTGGTGAAAAGGCTTATAGTGTTGATGTGTTGGGGGTCCTATGCCAGCAGGCTGGGCCTTGCCTGGGGCCAAAGGGCAGCTCTGACTGCACCTGTCCTCAAATAAAGCTCTATTTTTATTGTACTCTAGTCTGCTTTCCTTGGGTGACTCTAAGAAATGAAAATAGAGTTGGGTCTTCTGAGGAGGGGCAGCCTATGGAGCTCTGGGCTGACAGGGAGGCAAGAGAAGAGCAGTGTCCCCTGGGTGAAGAGATACCAAGGAGAACACCAAGAAGGGAATATCCCTGGGAGAGGGAGATGCACAGGGA
>NW_005841868.1:4842140-4855710 GCF_000455745.1 Alligator sinensis
GGAAAGAGAAGGGGTGCGCTCCAGAGTGGGTAGTACTGAAGGGGAGGAATTGACCTCCAGGTAGAAGACATCAGGACAGCAATTCCTAATGGCAGGGTTGAAGCAACCATATTTTCCTGGAGGATCCATTTTGGGAACCCCTGAACCCCTGTGCTCAGTGCAGCCATCGTATGGTGCAGCTTGCAGGAAGCAGTCCTCAGGCCTCCTGCTCAGCATGACCAGTTGCGGTGGCTCTAGGGCAAGTTTAAAGCCACAGGGCACAAGAGCACTCCACTCCCCATATGCTCCCTGCTATTGCCTATGCGCAGCTCAATCTACAGCCTGAATGTCTGGGTTTGTCCCAAACCAGCAGGGGAAGCCAAACTGCTCTTCTGTGGTAATTGAGACAAACCCAAACACTTCTTTCGTATGACATTTTAGGATTACAACATTTATAGATTTAATATCTAAATTTGATAACCATTTGACTTCTTTAGGGGTAGCTGCATAGATTGATTTTAGATGGCCATTAAATGATTTAATCGAGCAGTCATTCACAATGTGTTGCGCGATCTGAAAAATTGCACCACAGTCACAACCCAGACTCTCTTTGATTCTCCGTTTATGGAGTAGGTCTCCACATTTTCTATGAAGTGTCTGGATGCGATTCAGGGAGTACCAAATCTTTCTCAAACAGCAGGAGACTGCACAGTACATGTTCCAGGGGTCCTACTGTCTGGGCCAAGCCAGCTGGATGGGCTGTTTTCCAGTCCTGTTGCCCTTTGTGCATGAAGTTTGCACTGTTTACATGCAGGGCAGCAGGAAATATTAACTCCTTAAAGTCCTGGTTTGCTGATGTTTACTGTGAGCAGGGATCTGAGCTTCAGTCACCAGGAGCAGGACCAGGTCTGCACTGCACAGGGGGATGAACCCACTTTAGTTAGCGTGACTCTGTGACCGTGCTGGTCATTTGTGCCAATGGAGATTCACACATTTATGCCTTGCCTTACCCACTTAATTAGTCCCTAGCTATTAACCTGCCTGATTAGCCTTTGATCGAGTGACTCTGACCATCAGCAAATGTTCTGCTGTGCGCTATGGGTCGGGGGAGGTTCACATGCTGCCACTAGTGGGTTCCCGGTCCACTGAGGCCACTCTTCTCTCCCTGCCCCTTAAAGGGACTTGGCTAGCATCTCTCTGGTTTATAGAAGTATTTGGAACCTGGGATTTTCCCTGGGGTAAATCTGAGCCCCCAGTGGGAGCTGGCAGGAGAAGCAGACACACACACACATATTTACATGTCTGACCCACGGGACAGAGGTTAACTTGCATGAATGATGCTTAGGGCTCAGACTTATGCCAGATACACATGGTGAGTGACTCCAGTTTTCTGCCCCTCCCAGGGGCTTTGTGAGCAGAGAGGAGAGCTGCTGCATTCTTTCTACTTGATACTGGAGCCTTTAGGAATCAGATTACCACAGCTATTACCTGCAGTAGTGAGGACTTCCTTCTTTTTGAATGGAAAGCGAAGACTCTCCCATATTCTTGTGACTCCAGGAGCTGGAGCTTTACTCAGGGGATCCACTTGGGAGTATAGTGAGACTCACAATACAGCTGCAGCAGCTGACAACATGGATTATGGCATGAATTCCTCATAACATGGAATCCAAGGGAATATGAAGGTAAGCCTCACCTGCTGTTCACTTAGGAGGGGCCTGTTCAGAGAGTTCTTTAAAGAGACAAGGGAAGCTGGGGCTGGTACCTCCAGGCTAGGTGGTCACCCTGAGTCATTTGCTAGAATTGGGGTCTCTGCTGACAGGTCCTTCTGAACTCTGCTCATAGGGGCTGGGACAGGGCAGGCCTAGTCTGGTTGCCTGTTCTTTGGTGGCAGTGGGGGCTGGCACACATCTGGCTCCTACAGGGCTTTGCAGCAGTGCAGAATGGACAGAGCACAGATCCCCCTTCACCATGTTCCCTCCTGCTTCCTTAATCTGCACTTCTCTGACCCATGTATTCCCCACTCAAGTCTGAAGCTTCTGTGGAGGATGTGCAGAATTAGCCTTGTGTCTGGGGATAAGGGTGCTCTTGGGGGCTGGGTGGGCTGTGATTCTCTATTTGGGAGGACTTTGTGCTAGCCAAACTGATATGGAGGCCAACAGGACACAAAGTGCTGGACTAAGGATCTGGGCACTTTCAGGCTATGATCTCTTGTCATTTGTTTGCTGCTAGTGGTGGGAAGGAAACAGTTTCTCATAGGTTGTAGTGACTCAGACATCCCAAAGACTGGGTTACATTAGTTAGACTCAGGATGGTAGAGGCAGGTGCAATTCATTCATTGAGCATGCCCTGATTCTCCCTGCCTGGCAGCCATGTGGCTTGGCTGGATATGAATAGCATTTTGGTCAGCAAAGTGGTGAGAGAAAAGCAGCCTCCTAGTGGAACCAAAGGAACCCACATAGCATGGCACCACAATTAACCAGGAAAATACTTCAGGATTGGAGAACATAACTCACAGCATGAGACTGAGAGCGCTCATCTGTTTAGCATATCAAACAAAAGATCCAGTAGTAACAGGATCAGAGGGCACATCTATACGTGTGGTTTAATGGGCAGTAGCCTATTTACTGCACATTAAAGTGTCACGTAAAAAAACTATTACGCTAATGCACAGAAAATAGACTACTGCACATTAAGTGTCACTTAAAAACCATGCACATTTGCTACTGTGCATTAAGACAGCTTAATATACATTTGTTTAGTACCTCACACTAGAGGCATTTTTGAAAGGTGCCCAGCGCTGCAATGCTTGCAGTTGTATAAGTGGCAAAATTTCATAGATTTCATAGACATTAGGGCTGGAAGGGACCTCAGAAGATCATCGAGTCCAGCCCCCTGCCCCAGGGGCAGGAAGTCAGCTGGGTTCAAAGGATCCCAGCAAGATAAACATCCAATTGTTTCTTAAAGGAGTTCAGAATAGGCGCTTGCACCACCTCTGGAGGCAGTCTGTTCCAGGCGTTGGGGGCTTGGATAGTAAAGAAGTTTTTCCTTATGTCCAACCTGAAATGGTCTTGGAGGAGTTTGTGACCATTTAACCTTGTCATCCTTTGGGACGCTCTGGGGAACAGGCATTCCCCCAAATCCTGATGCACACCCCTTATGTACTTATAGGCAGCCACCAGGTCCCCCCTGAGCCTGCATTTTTCCAGGCTGAAGAGTCCCATAGCTCTCAGGCTCTCATCATAAGGCCTGTTTTCCTGCCCTCTGATCATGCAAGTGGCTCTCCTCTGGACTCTCTCAAGCTTCTCCACATCCTTTTAAAACTGTGGAGCCCAGAATTGGATGCAGTACTCCAGCTGCGGCCTCACCAAGGCCAAGTACAGCGGGAGGATCACATCCTGGGATTTGCATGAGAAGCATCTGTGGATGCAAGCCAGAGTTCTGCTCGCTTTGCCGGCTGCAACATCACATTGATGGCTCATATTCATCTTGTGGTTAATCATGACCACCAAGTCCCTCTCAGCCGTGGTGCTAGCAAGCGTAGCACTGCCGAGCCTATAAGCATAATGCGGGTTTTTCTTCCCAAGGTGAAGTACCTTGCATTTTTCAATATTGAAGGCCATCAGGTTGTTATCTGCCCATTTTCTGAGCTTGTCAAGGTTGGCCTGGATCACCATCCTGTCCTCCGGTGTGAACGCTTTACCCCAAAGTTTGGGGACACCAGCGAACTTGGCCAGTCTGCTTCTGATACCAATGTCCACATCATTAATGAAGATGTTGAAAAGAACAGGCCCAAGAACGGAGCCTTGGGGGACCCCATTGGTCATAGCATACCACAATGATTGACTTCCATCAACTACCGCTCTCTGGGTCCGACCTCAGAGCCAATTCCCCAGCCAGCGGACTGTGATGTAGCCGAGGCCACAGTTGGCCAATTTTTCCATGAGATGATCATGGGATACCAGATGGAAAGCTTTTTTAAAATCAAGATATATGACATCAATCTCTTCTCCCTTGTCCAGGTGATATGTCATCTGGTCATAGAAGGAGATGAGATTGATCAGGCAAGCCCTACCACAACAAACCCATGCTGGCTATCCCTCAGGAAGTTGCCTTCAGTCAGTTTGTCAAGAATGGTCTCTTTGACGATTTTTTCCAAGATCTTCCCCAGGATAGAGGTCAGGCTTATGGGCCTGTAGTTCCCTGGATCTACTTTCCTCCCTTTTTTGAAGATAGGCACCACATTGGCCTTCTTCCAATCTTCGGGCACTTCACCTGAGCACCACGAGTTCTCGAAGATCTGTGCCAGTGGCAGAGCTATGATGCTTGCCAGCTCCTTAAGTACCCTGGGGTATAAGCTGTCTGGGCCAGCTGACTTGAAGGTGTCCAGCCTCTCAAGGTGTTCCTTCACATGGTCAACATTGATGAAGGGTAACAATTCTCCCTTGCCCCAGTCATCCCATACTGTATTGAGCAGGGCCGTCTCTTGGGACTGGTGAAAAAATGACGCAAAGTACGCATCAGTGTACACGCATCAATGCTGTGAAAATGGCAATGGTGCACTTTTGAATTAAATCACATTGGGGGTGCATTAGTTCCAAAGTGCACCACCACCATTTTCTGCATGCCCACCCATATTTCACTGCTTATACAACTGCAAGCAGAGCAGCACAGTTTGCCTCAGCTCGCATGAAGAGCAGACTTGCTTAATTGGGTCTGTTCAAAAGCAGTGGATCTCTGGTGTGTTGTGGGACAGAAAAGTATGCATATAAATGCCCAGAGGTACTAAATTTAATGTGCTTTAGGAAAAGCGCATTAATGCATGTGTAGATGCACCCACAGGGTGCATCCACATGAGATGCTAACTGCACCAGTAGCCTAATAACACTGCGCAGTAGTGTGCTGGACAAAAAACATCCTGATACACTACTGCACAGTAAGCATCTGAAACCCAGGCGCCGGTGCTACTGTGCAGTAGTGTGAGTTACTGCTCATTGATTTAGTACTTGGTTAACTAAGTACTAAAATTAATGCCCAGTAATACAGCACATTAATGAATGTGTAGGAGCGCCCACAGAGTATAAATATTTTCATGGGGCAGAATACCAAGTGCTCAGGGGCTCTTTAGTGAAGATAACGCAGAATTACAACCAATGGCTGGAACCTGAAGCCAGACAAATTTAAGTTAAAAATTAGAAACAAACTTTTAATTGTGTGGGAGATTCACTATCACTGGGGTGGATGGCCAAGCAGCTAAGGTGTCTTGGTACAACTCCAGAGGACTTGTGCTGAAGGACACTCATACATCACCATTACCAATGGGTACCTGACCCTTCAAGTGAATGGATGTGACACGAGGAACATTGTTCTCTTGTGTGCCATTGAATGTAGAAACTGTCATGTCTTAATCACAGCAGCCCAATGGGCTGTTTGATTTGGGAGGACTTGGGACCTGTTCCACCATGAGAACAAACCCCCAAGGAAAGTAATGGATTGTCCATCTTTTGGTGTCTTCACTTACAGGCTGGATATCTATCTGGAAGAGATGGCTTAGCCACATATGAGAGCACAGTTTCAATTGAAAGAATGAACTACCTGATGGTCTCCCTCACAGGAGCCATCACAATGCCCATGTGGTTGCCTCCAGGAAAAGCATTCAGACCTTCCTGCTCCTGACAGTCCTGTAAAAGGGCTGCCCAGTGAATTGTTCCTCTGATTAAGGATGTTGCCTATGCTACAAATGTTATTCTAGTGGCTGGATGCTGCACAGTGGTGAGAACAGATGACTGCGGCTTTGACAGGGCTTCTGATGACTTCTCCCTGCATCAGCAGGAGCTGCCGGAAGGGGATAAGGCAGTTCTCTTCAGTTCCTTCTGCAATACTTGTCATTTGTCCCGCTGCTGAAATCCCTGTTACTTTGTACTCCCTGTACCCTGTTACCCACTTGCAAGCCAACCCAGGGCAGGTTGGAGATGCTGCAGCTGGAGCCTAATGCTTCCCCCTGCAAGTCCCTGGTACTCCTGTTTCCTGGAGTGCTTTGGGGCTGCGGTTCACTCCTGGGAGCTGGTTCTATGCTCTGGGGATCTGTATCTTTTCAGCTCCCAACATTCATGCTCCGCTGCCAGGTCAATGCTGAATGTGCCCTCCTCTTCAGGCTACCAGGACAGATGGATGTGGAGATAGTTTAACTGATTCAGTGCCTGCAAGATGTCCGCAAGGAAATGAGACACCTTGGGCCTTTCATACACTACTTACAAGTCTTCACCCTCCCCCTTTCCTGCCACCAATTTGAGGAGTGGACAGGGCCAGGGGTGTCTCTGCCCCTGCCACAAGTCCTGGACAGAGAACAAACCAACCCCACACTGTCTATCTCTGATCTAGTCCAGGCTGAGCAGTCTGTAAAGAGAGATACTGCCTTCTCCAGGGCCTGTCACTGAGCTGAGGTGATCAGTCACTAGCTCAGTTCCATCTTGCTGACCACAGCTTATTCAAGAGCAGCAAAACTGCTTCTGCAGTGTCACAGTGCTGCCCAACAGGCCCGCTACAGAGGACGTGCCTCTCCAGTGTGATCTGCGTATGTCCCACATAGGGCACAGGCTTTTCAGAAAAACAATGCCCCCTGCTCCACTCCTGTACCTCTACTTCTGTGCAGGCCAGCATGCAGAGCAGGGCAGCTCTGTACCTGGAGCAGTTGTAGTGCATGTGACAGCACTGCCTATCACAGTATTTATTGCAGCAGCATGGTTAGCTGTGGCAGCTATTTTTGCAGCTGCCTACAAAGGTGACACCCAAGGCTGTTTCCTCGGCCGCTTCCTCTCAGTTACACTACTGGAGGTGAAGGCGTTAGACTTCCTTGTACTGTTTTTCCTGCACTCACTGCTAAACTGTTTTTGAAATCCACATTGGAAGAAAAGATGAATTTCCTTGGGACTCAGGAGTGAGATGCAAAGTGTCTTCCAATGATCAGAACAGGGACTGGGAATCAGGTTGCTTGGACTCTATCCCTAGTTTTACGTCTGTTTTGTTGTGTAACTTGTGCAGGATACATCATGACAGCTCTCAAAGCTCTGGTGCCACAGCTGTGGAATGGACTATCCACAGCACTCTGGGCATACATGGGGGGCATGTGCCCCCTCTGAGATGGGCCACCACTGAAGCCGCTGCTGGGTTCTACGAGCAGTTGCCACTCGCACCTGGCCCCCCTGCCCTCACCGTCAATGCAGCTGGCAGTGTCTGTGGGTGGTCCCCACTTGCCACTCACCACCCTGCCCCCCCCACCGCCAACACTGCTGCCAACACCCACACTGCTGTCAGTGGCTGAGGGCAGTCCCCGCTTGCTGCTCACCGCTGCTGACATCTACACCGGCGGCTGCGGGCGGTCCCCGCTCACCACCATGGTGCCCCCCCAGTCTCAGGAGTCCCCTGTCATTCATGATTCTGAGCTATCGGGAGGTGCATTGTACTGTCATGCAGTAGAATTCTGATGTCTACATGAAAGGCAGCAGGAGAAGTACACACACACACTCACTCACACTGAGGCAATGACCCGCCATTCCTGTTTGGAGGGAAATATACAGTGGTCAAGTTTTGATTTTTTATTCCAGACAAACTTGGTCAGTTCCTAGACTTCATCAAGGCTGGAGTGCAAACTCTGACTGCCCCATTGCTATTAGGTCAGGGAGGGCAGAAGGCCTGCGTGATGCTTTTGCAGCATACATGGATAGAACAGCAAGATCCCTAAGATTTATTATTCAGTTGCCTTGGGATGGGATGGACTCTTCTCAGGTTCTCATTTACTATGCCTGGCTAATAGGAGGCCAACTCCTCTGGATGATGTTGGTTGTAGTTATTCTGTTGCTCTGTGGTGGTAAAGATAATTATTGTCCCTATGTAGAGTGCCTCTCCACCTGAAGGGCCAGACAGGGTGCATCTACACATGCAAATAACCCGGAAGCAGTTTACTCTCAAGTAAACTACTCAAGAGTAAACTCATCTACACATGTAGGTATGTGGGTGCAGATTTGCTGTTCATAGCAGGAAATTGCTTTTGCTCCCTGCAACCCTGCTCAAGGTCCCTGTTGCCACTAGGGAGAGCTGGAGGCTCCCGCTGCAGCTGTCTGTGGCCACTAGCCATCTTTAAAAGGCAGCTCCACTCTCTGCTCCCTGGCCAGCTGTGTTTCTGGCTGGGAGCAGCATGCCAGGGGCAGCATGCAGTGGATCTCTTGCTGCAGCCTCTGCCTCCCCACACTATGGCTGCCCCACCTCCCATCCCTGGCAGCAACGCCCAGTGCCCCAGGCTCCTGCTCGCCTCTGCACTCGCCTGGTTGTCCCAGGGCAGTCTGGGCCCTGCTGACTCTCCTGTGTGCAGCACCTACCTGGCTGGGCTCACCGCTCTTTCCCAGGCCCCCTGCCACCGCCACACAGCTGCCGCCTAGACTCTGTCCTGCCAGCCGGACCCTGGCAGGGACACTGCCAGTACATTCCTGAACACAACTGCTGGGGCTGTCCATGCCTTTCTGGGCTTCCAGCCCCACCAACTGTGGGCCCTCTAAGCCAGCCAGGACTGGTGGCTGCATGTCTTTCAGAACGCCTGGGATGACGAGCAGTGGCTGGAGCCATTTCAGATGACCTGGGCCACCTCCAGGAGCTCCTGGAGCAGCTCCACCCACACCTGCAGGACACCACCATGTGGCAGCCCCTCCCTGAGGACACCTGGCTGGCCATCACCCTGCTCAAAGTGGCCACACACACCAGCCTCCGCTATGTCAGCCACCTCTTTGGTGTGGGCAAGGCCACCACTGGGGAGGCCTTCCTGGAGGTGTGCAGCGTCATCCAGGACATGCTGGGACATACACTGCTCTGTATTCATGACCCCCTGGTGTTGATGGCAGGGCTCTGTGCCCTGGGATTCCCCCAGTGCATCAGGGCCCTGGACAGGACCCACATCTCTGTCACCTGCCTGCCCCACTAAGTGACCTCCCTTACTACAGCTGGCGGGGCATCCGTTCTATCATGCTCCAGGCCATTGTCGACCACCATGGCACTTTCACAAACTTGAGTGCCAACTGGGCAGGCAGTGCCCACGATGCCCACATGTTCCTCAACTCTGCCCTGCCAGTTCTAGTGGACAGCAGGCACTTTGCACTGGGGGTGCCAGACTTCCAGCTGGGTATGGTCCTGCCCCATCTCATTGGGAACCTCACCCAACCACTCTTCCCCTGGCTCATGCTGCCCTACACTGGCCAGCTGAACCCCTGGCAGGCCCTCTTCAATAGGTACCTGGGCCAGACCCGCACCCTGGTGGAGTGCACCTTTGGCCAGCTAAAGGGATGCTGGCACATCCTCACCACCCACCTCCAGGTTGCTGAGGCCAACATCCCATGGGTCATCATAGCCTGTGTGCTGCATAACATCTGCGAGGTCCAGGGAGGAGGAGGCCTGGGAGGAGGAGGTGGTGCAGTGGGCAGGGGTCGCCTGGCATTGGGAGTATCAGCTGCGGCAGCAGCAACAGTGGCAATCCCCCCTGCCAAGGCCCCAAGTGAGCCACACACCTGTCATGGGGGCCATAGCACCGGATGTGAGAGGCACTGGCTGACCACCTCCTCCTGCACTCCCTGCTGTAGCTCACCTGGACAGCTACCCACAGACCCTCACCCCATCATGCACCCCCAGCATCATGCTCACTGCAGAAAGTTCTCTGAAAAGCAGTTTATTCCCCTCACAGAAACCGACCCCCCTTCCCCTTCCCTCCCCAGCCACAGAACCCATTCCACCCTCCCTCCCTCCCCACAGTACCCCTCTACGACCACCCCACCCACCACCAATAAAACACCTTTTTCCCGTGTGAACTATTTATATGGTTGTGATTGTGTGTGTCCTCCCAGAGTAGGGGCACTAGGGGCAGAGTTCGGGGACAGGTGCCCAGCACCCTGGCCTCTGGCTGCTCCTCTGTGGGTGTGCATCCTGCAGCAGCTCTGGCAGGTGGGAGGCTTGCCCAGGGGCAACGGCAGCCACTGCTCTCCTGGCGCACCCATCTTCCCCCTCCTGCAGCCAGTGGCCAGGGCCAGCAGAGCCTGCATATGGTGCTGGCCCTGCTGTGGGCAGCTCCTGCTCCATGGCTGCATGGATCTGAGGCGAGTAGCGGGACTGGGCCCAGATTAGGGGCTGAGTGCTGGGGAACCCAGCGTCGGGGAGGGGCATGGGCTTTGCGCTGCTGGAGTTAGTGTTGCACCTCTGCCCAGGCCCATGGTGGGGCCTGCTGCTGAATGGCGAGTAGCTGCCAGGGAGCAAGTGGTGCTGCAGCTGGCAGCAGGGCAGCAGGCAGCACAAAAGTGATCACCAGAGCCAGGATGGTGTCCAGCACCTGGTGGTCCTCCTCCATGGTCTCTGCTGCCCTGGCTACCAGCACAGCCTGCCGTTCCAGGGCCTCATTGTGGCACTCCTCCAGGGCCAGACGCCTCTCCCAGAACCCCCACTCCACCCAATCCCTGGCTTCCTTAAGCGGCTCCTGCGCCTTCTTGCAGGCCATATTTTCCACCCACCATGTGTCCTGCTGGGTGACATCCTCCACCCGCCAAGCCTGTGAGTTCATCAGCTGCTCCTTGGATGCAGTAACCAGGTGGTCCAGCAGGAGGGTCTGGTTCTGGGTCCTCCTCTGCCTTAGCTGGGGCATCCGCAGGCCCCCAGCTGAGGCTGGCGGTGACCCTAAGCTGCTATCCCACCTGCCAACTGGTGCTTAGCCCCCGTGTGCAGCTGCAGGACCTTCAAAGCCAGAAAAAAGTTGTGAGAATTTGCAATACTTCTGAGATAAGATGCTTTGTACCAGGCCACAGATTGGCGGTCACGCGTATGCGGGTGCCCATGGGCCATGGTAAGTTGGCCGGGCAGGACCAGGACCAGGCAGCCGCCGGCTGAGCCCCACATCCCTGCTCTCTTCCTAGGGGCAGGCAGGCCGCTGGGTGCTGACTACAGACAGTCTGCCTCCCCCAACCCATTCCCAGCTGCTGTGGCTCCAACGCCATTCCCCTGCAGGCCAGCCTGTCTCCTGTGCTGCCACCAAGCCTATGGCACCTGGGCTTGGGGGACATGGGGCTCAGGGATGACTGGGATGTGGAGCTGTCAGTGCCCCTGCCCTCTCCACAGGGAGCCTCTCCAGGAAGGCACCCTGGGGCCAGCCCCCCTCCCCCCGACTGGTTCTGCACTCTGAGCATACCCTTGCTGCAAGTGTCCCAGGCACAGCATGGGGAGCTGTTTGTGCAGACTGAAGGGTGCCTGACCCACTATGCCCTGCTGCTGCTGATGGCCATGGTGCCCCAGGCACAACTGTGCACCTGGCAAAGGACCCTGAGCTTCGATGGTGTGATGGGCAAGCCCACGCTGCTCTGCAACCTCCGCCACCTGGAGGCTACCTGTGGCTGTGCTACACATCCCTGCCTCCTGCAGCTGAGGAGAATATTGCCAGCGGTATGGATGCGTTTCTTGGCATGTGAGAGGCCCATGCTCACCTAGCTGTGGAGGCACAGGCTGCTCAGTAAAGTTTTGCACTGTCTCCCACCTCCCTGTGTGCTGTGGGGGGGATCCTGGGGACCAGGGGAGTTCGGCTGGAGCTGGGGGGCTGGGACAGGGGCAGGGGCAGGGGCCAGGGTGGGGAGGGCCTTTCACCCAGGTGGGTGGGGCTGCCGTGCCATGGCCCAGGTCAGTCCCCACTGGTGAGGGCATGTAGTTCCCGGCAGTGTCAAGAGTCACAGAGGTGCAGCGTCAGACTGCCTGGGCAGAGGCCCCCTCTGAGGAGGAGCTGGTGCTGCGGGCAGCCAGCAGTGCCATGGCTGTCTTGGCCTTGTAAGCCGGGCTGAGGCCACTGAGCTAGTGGGGCAACCGTTGGCCTGGGCTCCCAGAGTTGCTGGACAACGCTGGGGGCAGGGAGCTCAGTGGGATGGGCTCCTGGCAGCCCAAGGGGCCCTCCCCCAGTGATGCATCACCAAGGGTGCCAGGCTGTAACAGAGGCTTGAGCAGGCTGCCCGTGCTTGAATAGATGGCATGGCTGTGGCCAGGATCCTGGGGCACAAGAATGTTGTCCAGTGGCCACATGAAGGGCATGGACTTGTAGGCAGCCCCTGACCGGAGGTTGTGGTTAGTGACTGTGACCCATTGTGCCTGCAAGGCCTTGACCTTTATGCAGCACTGGTGCACTGACCAGTCGTGCCCGCGTTCACACAAACGGTCTGACAGCCCCTCCTAAATATGGGTGTTGGAGCACCCATCCTGTACAAACAGAACCTTAGCCACACTCCACAGTACAATCTGGCTTGTAGTCTCTTCCTGGGACCAGTTGGGGTCCTGGAAGGTGATATGTGGTGCTGGGGAGGACATCAGTATGGTTCCCTTGATGGCCCACTGGGCCTCGAGCAGGAGCCCCAGGACTGCTGGGCCTGGGCAGCTGCCTGCAGCACCCAGAGCAGGGGTACAGTGCAGTGAGCTGGTGCCAGACAGCAGCTGCAGGGCCAGGGCAGGCTGCTGCAGGTCACCTGCAGCCAGCTGGAGCTGGCCCAGGTGGCCAGAAGCTGGCTGCAGGTGAGTCTGGGTGCTGCCAGGCCTGGCAAGTGCCTGCAGCACCCTGTGGGGCTGGATGGCGTGGCCCTGGCAGTCATGTGACACTGTGGTGCCAGGGAGCAGCGCCAGGGTACAGGCAGGCTGCTGCAGCTGCCCTATGGCCTGCTCTGGGGGACATGGTGGCCAGCAGTGGCCACAGGCTGCCAACATGTACCCTTGGCTCCAGCATCCCTGCAGGGTTTTAAGGCCCTGAGGCTGAGGCAGGCATAGAGCTGGCCCTGCCTTGGGGCAGGAAAGGATCCCAGCCCCAGGGCCCTGGGGCTAGCCTGAGGCTGGCCCTCTAGTGGCGGGGCTGACAGGGAGCAAATTTGCTCCTGGTCAGCATCTACATGTGCTCTACTGCACAGTTACTAATCACAAGTAAATTTGCTACTTACATTGTAGCAAAACCCCCAGTTGTTTTTTTTTTCTATATTTTAAAATGCATTCCCTCCCCTTCCCCAACCATTTCTGACTTTTTCTCTCCCTCTCTATTCCCTATAGATAAGTATAAGTAAGCTAAGATGCAGGATAAAAGTTAACATTTTATTTTAGGTAGTAAGTTTTATTTTTCTCTCCTCTCTTTGCAAATAAGTGCCCTGCTATTTTGATGTAGATATCCACTGTTTTATAAGTGATAATTATTATTTTTGTATTGATTTTTTACTGCTTTTATATTGTGTGATTACTGTTTTAGGCCTATGTAAGCTAGCATAAGTCATGTCAAGTTTCCATCTTGTAATGTCAAGCCACCACTTATCTGCCCCGCCCCCCAATATGTCAGCTGTCTGCCTCAGTTTTCAGCCCCAACCTCCCAGGTTTCTGTCTCTCTCTCTTTCCTGGCTGTCTCCTCCTTGCCACCAGGCTTCCCCCCCCACACCCGGCCTTGCACCAGTGACCTCAAGTAACCCTGGGGCCACTTGACCTTAAGTAACCCCAAACCTCAGTTCCTCAGCCAGCTTCTTGCTAGTCCAGCAGTTCTAATCCCAGTTCTGGCAACTTTCAT
>NW_005841868.1:4855730-4863575 GCF_000455745.1 Alligator sinensis
CTTTAACTCTTTCTCTCTCTCACCTTAACCTTCCCCCAAGTATCCCAGGTACCCCAAGCACACACATACATACTGTACCATCCAAGTTAGAAACTTACCTATGTGTAGGTGGGTTGTATGTGTGTGAACTGGTGATTGTGTGTGTGTATATATATATGTCATTGTGAGCATGATATACGAATTAGTGATCTGTGTATGTGTACTGAGTGTGCAGGTATGGACAATTGATTTGTGTCTAACTTTTGGGGTGTATAGTGTATGTGCTTGGATTGGTGATAGGTATGCATGTGCTTAGGCTAGTTTGGATGTGTATGTGCCTGAGTTGTTAGTGTGTTGTGTGTATGCATCCAATTGATTTGTGTGTTTGTATATGCGCGATTGTGTCACACCCTGCTGTCTAACAGCGCAATATTGAGATCCTGACAGTTGGCCTGACCCCACAGGGCAACATTCGCAGGAAGCAAATTTACTTGTGATGAGTGGTTTACTGAACAGTAAGTGTCTGCACGTGTAAATATGGATGCTTACTATACAGTAAACTGCTCTACTGCGCAGAAAAATGTCTTGCATAGACACGCCCACAGTACCCAAAACATGTTCTTTTTGGGTGGAATATGACAGCAGCTGGTTAATCATCTAAAACACCACCAGTCTCAGGACAGAAAGTCCACAAGGTCTTCAATGGAAACTATAAGGAGAATTTTTAAGCAGCAGAATGCAACTGTACAATTGCAAAATGGCCAGGATTCTGGACCTAATGAATCCCTGCTGTGAAAAATTGACTTGGGATCAGGGACTCAGCATGGCACTTTGTTTCTCTCTAGTGGTGGTTCATTGGCTTTGAAAAACTGATGAGACATGATAAAGCTCTGATTACCGGACTTGGCTCTCTCAGTGAGTAGTTGCCCTTTTTTAAAGATGAATTTTCATTTATTAGGCAGGTAGATTATAGACAAATAGATTAAGTTAGATTTCTGGCTCTCTGCCTGAGCCTTCAGTGCTTTCACAAGAATCTTCTGGTTCTCAGTAAAGAAAGTTCATTTGATCCTGTCACAACATGGTTAGCAACACACACTGGACTATGATAGGCTCTGCTAATATACTTCTTTGTTTTGGACAATGCCATGAGAACTTTAAGATGCTCTGTTCAAACATCACAATTTCTTCCTGGGCACACAACATCTGAGACTTGGGCATCTTATGTTATGGGTAGTGTGCTTTCTATGAAATCAGAAAATCATACAAAATTAGGGTTGGAAGGGACCTCAGGGGGTCATCTAGTCCAATCCACTGCTCAGTCCCAGAGCTTAGAAAGATCAGAACCAAGGACAGAGAACTCCCCTGCCGCTTTGGCCCCCTGCTGGCGTGGCTGACTGGGAGCAAACTCCCAGTCAGTGTCTACATGAGTGCTACTGTGCGGTAACTACTGCACAGTTAATCTAGTACCTGTATTTACAGCTACTAGCTAACTGCACAGTAGACTGATTTACTGCACAGTAAATGCCATACATGTGTAGATGATGACACTCTACTGTGCAGTACATTAGTCTATTGTGCAATAAGCATCTCGTGTAGATGTGCCCACTGATGATCAGTTACTAGAACTCAGTATTCATGGACCTATGCTGTTATTAGTCTATCTGCTGCTGTCAACTGCTGCTGAACTGGTAGATCAAGCTGAATCCTGTGGCTTAACATAACTTTGCTATTAAAATGAGAGGTGCTCTATTCTCTATCATTGTATGCAGTGGGGCTCAATTGTCCATAAGTTATTCCTGCAAATAGCTGCCTGGCAAGGTTTGGTGGCACATTGTTAGAATTCAGCTCTGTGACATGAAAGATGATGTACAATCAAGCAACCCCTATTTCATTTGCCAGCCTTTTTCAGGAAATTCAGACCCTTCCAGCTGCCTCTCTTCCCACAACCAAGAAGCCTAGACTCCTATCTCTTGGACATATCTTCCCTAGTTCTAAAATAATGAAGCCTTCTCCTACAGGAGCACAGAAGCTAGGCAGCTGCTCTCTTTCTCAGTGTAGCTATCTGGCAAACTACTCAGGAAAACACCACACGTGAGGGCCTGATTCTATGGCTGCCTTCAGGGACAGTTAAAACATGGTGACCTCTTAGGGCACATCCCCACAAGCATGCAAGTGTGGTTTGCAGTGCCTCAAAGCCTTTTGAGATGCCGCAAACTACATATGGTGCATGTTAACCTGTGTGCTGCACTGCTAATTTGCAATGCCGCCTTTTTTTGACACCAGGAGATCCCATTGTCAAAAAAAAGTTGCTGCTAAAAAGTAGCATGGCACATGTGGCAGCAGTGTGCACCGCTACAAACCAGTGTTGGCCAGCAGGAGCCACAGTCTGGCTGCCAGCTAGGCTCTGAGCAGCTGGCTCAGTGCACAGCTGCCCCACAATGCCCACAGGACTCTAGGTAAGGATGCTGGAGTTAGCACAGGTGCTGGCCCCAGCCTCCTTATCCCATACAGGTCCCTTTGCCACACACCAGAGCACGGAAGCAGGGGTGTGCCTGGGGGACAAATAGCAATGGCATAAATATATGCCGCTGCTATTTGTCCCATGGGAAATGCATGCCCCTGTATGTGCATGCTTGTAGGGACATGCCCTTAGGGTATATCTCCATCAAAGATTATATTATTGCTAACAGAACTGCTTGGTTCTTTGCATCCAAGCCAGAAAGCTTGTGCAAGGAGCACTCTGTCCTACATGGACTTAAAGTACTCACTGGCAGTGTTGCAGGGCCTCAAGATTGCTGGATCTAGTACTGTTTCCTGCAGCAGGAGCATTATGTCTGCAATAGAGTGAGTTACAACTATTCACATGATGGTTTGGCCTGTTGTGCATTTTGAGTGGTGCTATGGTTGCATGAAAAGCTGTTTGTGTGCTAGTGGGGGCCTAAGCCTGTTACGTGCTCTGCCATCATGCCTGTAGACACTGCGGTAGGAGTCAGCAGCTGTTTGGCTGGAAGATGAATGAAGTGTAATTATCTTGCTTGTTTGGTGACTTTGCTGGTTTTGTATTGTGGTTGAACAGTCTTGCTTTAGGATACAGAGGTCAGAGCTGTTGGGGCTCAGGCAGAGGACATCTCCTTAGACTCCTCCATACAGCCTGCTGAGTTTCCTGACTTTCTTTCACCTCATACAGTGGATGAACCAATGGCTGGTCTGCTATTCAGCAGGGATGAGTGAAGCTGGCTCACTATGAGTGTGACGGCCAGAACCAAAGAAATTAATAGGCAATAAATATGTGCTTCTTAGAGGCATTTGGAATTTTTGTCTAATAAAAAGCTTGTAAGTTTTTAACCCGCAAATGTAACTTGTAACTGTTTGTGAAACTGACTAGACCTCAAAAACAAAGCTATAGCTGTAAGATTAGCTAACCTAACAGTTTTTTGCTCAGAATTCAGCCTTGATGATAAAAACTGGATTCAACCGCCTGGCATACCCAGCACATTCCAGGAAAGCACGTCTCAAAAAGCATAGTCAGAGAGATCTAAAGGGGTTGGATTTAGGCGGAGTAATGTTAATTTCAAACCTGAAAATGCTGCGTTGTAATTTGCTTATTGGATAAACCCAAGTTTGGGTAGTAACCTTTTATAATAATTTTTAACACCTTTTAATCCCATAGGGTAACAGCTATAGGGCAAGATTGTGAGTGGCTCTAAAGCCAACAGATTAGCATAAGACTAAGTATAAAAAGCATGTGCGTCAGGTGACCAGCAGGAAGGAGGGAACAGGACGGTAGTTACTTTTCCAAGCCCAGACCCGGACTCCCGGTGTGAGTGAGGATTGCATCCTGATCAAGGGATCTTCCCTGGTAATCCCTCTGACAGCGTCGATCGGGGACGCCTGACTTTGCTGGAATCACCTGGCGTGCACCTGGCATTGAGGGACTATTGATAAGTTGCCAACCCATGTCTGTCTATCTGTTGTTTTAAACAGCCCAGTGGCTGATACCCTCACAGTGCCCAGCTGGCCTACGACAGATTGATCCATCTATCTGTTGTTATTATCTGTTATTATTTACTATTAGCGCTTTAATACTGTATTATCTGCTTATTGCATTTATCTTTCTGTTAACTGTTGTGTGCGTGTAAGCTATAATAAATTTACCATTGCTTCACTCTCGAACTCTGCCTCCTCGATCCTGAACCAAACAGCCCAGGGGCTGATATCCTCACAGTCCCCAGCTGGCCTGTGACATAAAAGGAAGGCAGTAAATTTGCCTGGGTCTATGGAGGGGAAGGCCAGCTGTACTGTGCATTTCAATAACACATGCCCTGGTCTGTCTTCCTTTATTCAGATCTCAGGAATGTGGATGACTGTTGAAGCCAAAAGCAGACTGCAGTGACATTCTCCTCACCCTAAAGCGGGTATCTGTAGATTAACCATCAATTTGTGTGTGCGATGTAGCGAAATCCTTACCAAACATTTAAACGTACATTCTATAATGGTCTTAAAGTTTGAATTGGATCATTGTAGCATTCCTTATTGCTGCACATGGGATTGGCTGCTGGGAAAACAAGGCAAGAGCTGAGAAGCTGAGACATGCAGTGGGCTGAGACCAGCTCTGTTCCTATTGTTTTGGCTGCGCTCAGACCTGCATGCAAATCGCTCACCAGATTGGCCTGAACTATCTTTCCTGGGTGGGCAGGGGAACTGCAGGATTGCACTGGAGAACTAACCACTGCACTGCAACAGCATTATCATAGGAAGTGGCATAGTAATTTTGCACCACTGCAAGAATTTCATGTGTGGATCAGCTATACGTCAATCAAATAGGGCTGAAATGTCAAAGGTCTCAGTGGCAGGGCAGTTTGTGCCTGCCACTTCAAGGGCCAAAAGACAGCAGCTGGCAGGTGCCTGATGAGGGCAGCCATTTTAGGTTCAGGGCTGCCCATAAAACAGGGTATTTTGCTGCTGGGAGGCAAGGCAACAACATCTCCTGAGGTAAGGGAGGAGCTGTAGGGGATGGTCAGGAGGCTCCTGGACTTGGGTACAACCTAAAACTGCACCCTGCCAAGAGTGGGTGGCCTGGTGGGGCTCTCAGTGGTGCGGGTGCCCCCAGGAAATGCCAGGCCAGTTACCACCCTGGTGAAAAGCGGGTCAGGGTGCCTTAACCCCTAGCCCCCATAACTGGGCGGGTTACCCCCTTTGTAGGGTCTAGAAGGTTGACCCCAGAGAGAGAGTAGTGCCATAGCCTCTTAACCTGTCTTGACATCCCCCCATCCCCTGACTGGTCCATGCTGAGGCCAGGACCGGAAGGGTCGAAGGGCTGGGGGCCCACCGCGAGGGATGCCCAAGAGCCGAGGACCTGGGGTTCTGACTGGCCTGGAGGTGGGCCAGGGCCAGTGAGCCAAAGGTCCCGGGGGGACTACACCCATAAGGGGGAAGCAGCTCAGGGAGCTATGTAGCCTGGAATGAAGGCAGAATAGGATGCCTGAATGGAGGGATACAGGTGGGGTTCAAAGACCAGGATTCTGGGGCCTAGTGTGGGGCCGGTGATATTGATAACATCTGGATGCCATCTGCGAGGCTTGAGCTGTGGTGTAGGGGAGGAAGGGAGCTGCAGCTAGCGCCCCCTGGCATCGGGGCAAGAAATGGGCACCTCCTGCTTTATTAACGTCAATTAAATAATTAACAACAAGGTGTGGCAGACGAGAAGGCGGGGGGTTAGCCCAGAAACAGGTGGGTGGGCTACTGGGAAATCGGCCCCGAGAAGGCCCCCTGTTACAGTCTCCAAGATGCACAAGTTTCAGCACCTTGAATAAGACTGGACAGTGTCCCTGACCCATGCTTCTGCCTTGCCCTGCAGCAGAGCTGTTATACAGTTCAAGAGCATGGTTAAAGTCTGTGTTGGAAACAAGTAGACATAAGGTTACACTTCTGATACTTACAGGAAGCTGTGAAAGACCTTCACTAGCCAGGTTAGAGAGGTCTTGTAGTGGACATGGTGTCCTTCATTTTCTGTAACAACTCTCAGGTCTTGAGACTAAACAGATCTTCCCTTTAAAAACAAGGAGGTACTCCATGCCATCCCAAGTCTCAGATGCTAAACCAAATAATTACCAACAGAAACAGCACCTGTCATGGTCCAAGCCAAAACAACCAGAGCAATGGCCTGATGAATTCACTGTGCAGTGATAAACATTAAAAATATAGGGTCTGGTCCTGACAGCTGCTGAGCTAAATGCCCAGAATCTCAGGGAATCAGGCCTCTCATTTTTAGGATGGGTGCTGATCTTCAGGTAATCATCACCATCCCTACAACACCCTGGCTTCCTTTCTCCCTTTGAAGGATGGCACTGCTGCAAAGGAAGCACCTTAAGGAGAAGTTACAGGTATGGGAGAAATCAGGGTCTCGAACAGCACCTTCCCTAAATGGTACGGCTCTCTCTGAAGGGAGATCAGCTCAGCTGTCCTCAAGCAAAAGAGTTGGAGGTAATAAGAGGAGGGGATAATATCAGAAAAGGAAAGGACTCCTCACATCTCTATGATGTGGGATGCAGTGACTTGCTCCATTCCTAGGATCTGTGCAGTGCAGCAATGGGAAGGGGTTTGGGGGCAGTTTGTCAAACCAGATCAGATTCTAAGTCAGAAAAACAATACTGTTGGCAACTTTCCAGATGCTGAGTTGCAGCTGGTATCCACTGCAGAACACAGAGCTGGAGCCTGCCAACATCTGGCTACATGGGGATAAAAGGACACTTTCTAAACACAGGCTGTAGCTTTAACACAGCTCCCAAAGCTCCCGCCAGAGCCCAATACGACTGATAGGTGAACCTCTAACTGCATAGATTACATTTTGTTGGTTTTATTTATATTAAAAACTCAAAGCCTACTCCTTATCAGCTAATCTCCTCTATTTTTAGCAGCAGCAGGGAGCTCTAGGCTGCAGCCCTTGCTGGTCTAATGAGTTTATTTTCCAAGTTCCAAGCATGATCTAGACGTCGATGATTAGTTTTCCTTCGGGGCTCCTTGACCAGATGTTGTAAAGCCAGCTACGGTCAGAAAGCTATAGTTATCCTCACTTCGTCCGCATAGAGATCGGGGATCATTCCCAGCGGAGAGCTGATCATGCGGACTGTGTTTGTACCAAACAGTTTATACTCGTACTGGATGAGCTGTTCCCAGAACCCATAGTTGGGTCTGATAACGGGGCGGCAAGACTTGACCCAGGCGTGGGCATTCACCAGAGACATGGAGCGGTACTTCATCAGATAGGCCAGGCACAGGGTGGCCGACCTGCTGATCCCCGCAGCGCAGTGCAGCAGCGTTCGGCCTTGCTGCACGTCCACAGCGTGGATCCTGTCCGCCACGGGGTCAAAGTAATCACAGATACGGAAAGCGGGGCTGTCGGCGATCGGGGCGTGCAGGTACTGAATGTGCGGGTGGAAAGTGTTTGCCACCTCCACAGACACGTTGATGACGGTGCTGATCTGATTGGCGAAGAGCAGGAGCTTGTTATTGGCAGCGGTGCCATTGCCCAGGTACAAGCTCGCGGTGATGCGGGACAGGCCGTATCCCGACGGTTGCCTCAACAAGACGGGGATGGCTCCGAAGGCCCCACTCATGAAGGCAGACGTGAGCAGCCAGCTCCGGCCGAGGGCTGCATCTTCGCTCTTTCACTGGAGAAAGCAGAGACAACCGCCCCTCGCAAGGCTGCAGGAGCCCAGAGCAGGAGCCGCCTCCAGGGGCTTCCGAGCGGAACCGGCCCCGGTCCCCGCCTCGCCGCCCTCCCCCGCCGGGCGCATGCGCACCGGGACCCCCACGCGGCGCGTCTCCTCGCGCGGCCACACGTGCGCGTCAGCCAGCACCCGGCGG
>NW_005841868.1:4863839-4866192 GCF_000455745.1 Alligator sinensis
GTGTTCGCGGGCAGTGAGGCGGCGGCGCGGCGGTTCCTGCCCAAGAGTCGCATCTCCACGGTCATCATCCGCGACAACGCGAGCGCGCAGCGCCTGCAGGACCTCGAGGTAACCGGCCCCCGGGGCCTCCCCGCTGCCCCGGCCCGGCCCGGCCCCCTGCGCTCAGCGCCCGGCCCCATTGTCCCAAAGGCGAAGCACTTGGAGCAGCGGAGTAGGAAGACGAGCCACTTCCACGAGCACCTGAGGAAGAAGTTCGTGGGTGAGCAGCAGAGGAAGATGTCCCGCTGGAGGAGGGAGGCCGACAAGTTTGGGAGGCTGCTGGAGCTGGTGGGGCAGCGGACCAGGAACCTGGCGAGCGCGGCCTCGGCCAGTCTGGCGCTGCGCAGGTCCCAAGCCAGGAGCCGCGACCTCAGCCCCAAGAAAGACGCAGCTGTGATGTCTGAAAAGTGACCCGGGCTTGGAGCCGTCTTGCTCTTCCCTCTGCTCAGGGCTTTTTCCAACCTACCAGTCAGCCGCCTTGCTAGCAAGGGGGACAGCAAGGGAGTTGAAGCAGTTGCCGGGTATTACTAGTTAGAGCAATAAACCAGCACAGGTGTCAGGCTGTTTCTCTGGGTCATGTTCCCAGCCAGTGAGGTTGGGGTGGAGGCACAGCACCGCCACGGGATCCTTCAAGGCTGTCCCAGGGTGTGAGGAGATAAGCGAGATGTGAGGACGGGCACAGGTAAACGCAGGCTCAGGTTTGTCCCTGCCAGGCCAGTCCCTCTGCAAGGGGGTAAGCACTGTAATATATAAACTAGTTTCTGAAATTGGGTGCCACTCGATTCTCAGAAGTTTACGGAGGCTGCCCCCGGTCCAGGAAAGTTGGGAACCGATATTCTAAACCAGTAGGGCTAAACCTTTTGGCAGACATGCCGCAAATTAGCCCTGCCACCTTCCTGAGTGCCACTCTAGTCCCCTTCACCTTCCTGTTCTGCTTTCTGCTTCTCACTTTATCTGCTGCCGTACCATTTGTTCCCTCCCTGATATTGCTGCATGCCACAAAGGCTGCTTATGGCATCTGTGCTGCAGGTTGACCACCCTTGCCCTAAACAGAGAGGACTACAGTAGTGAGTGAAGCGTAGGGTGGGAGCAGCACAGCTTGGGACAGATGTGAGGTAGAAAGAAAACTTTTCAGGAGACAGACTTGCACTTTTCCAGTAGAAACTGACATTAGTTGGGTGGAACTTTCTATTTGGTTTGTGCCCCCCATGGAAATTTACCCTGAGTCCAAAGAGAACATGTAGGAGCTCTTCTGAGGACAAACATTTCTGAGAGTGTCAGGTGCTCATGAAGGGTGAGTAAGTCCCCTGTGGGGGGAGGAAGGAGGGGAATAATTTGTTGAAGGAGGTTGAGAACAAGAGAAAGGAATGAAGGGCTGTGGATGAAAAGATGTCTTTTGCACCTGGGTGCAGTTTAGCAGGGATGCAGTACTTATCTCATTGCTCTGATTTGAGATAGTGGGGTATGTGGTGATCAGGGCAGAACTACCAGCCCCTAGCCAGAGACTTGATCCCTGTTTGACAGAACTGGGTTGGTGACTGTAGCGAAGTGGAGAGAGATTTTCTTCTCACTTGCCTACCTCCTTTATCTTATCCTGACAACACAGTGAGAGCACTACCCATCTTCAGAATGCCAGTCTGCTCTGCCAGGCCAGATAGAGTGAAATGCTCACCACTGGCGACGCGTAGGGGGTGCACACGGATGCACATGCATCCCCTGAGATTGGCTGTGACCCCCCTGAGAGAAGTGCTGGTGGCACTTGTGCTGGCGGTGGCAATTGGCTGCTTGGGGACCAAGCACTACAACCCATTAACCAGAGAGAGGTCAACAAACTAGAGGGG
This sequence comes from Alligator sinensis, assembly GCF_000455745.1. Classification (NCBI taxonomy): domain Eukaryota; kingdom Metazoa; phylum Chordata; order Crocodylia; family Alligatoridae; genus Alligator; species Alligator sinensis. The sequence continues at coordinate 4,865,720 of NW_005841868.1, forward strand.
ATTCAAAGAAACACAGAAGAAGGGAGCTGGAGCAGTGGCCTGCAGATCAGGCTGTGATGACAAACCCACCTATTGGGGTGAGGAAGGCTGGGCCTCTTGGACTGGCGTCCTGGTAGTCTGGGGCAAGAATTTGAAATCAGGCACAGAATCCTGACAGGGATCCTACTGACCATCTCCTTGGGACATATCCAACTTCATACCATACCTGAGACCTGCTGCCAGGTGCCACCCACCAGCTTGTAAATGTTAACCTTGTTTACGCCCCAGACTCCAGCAGGGCCCACTGTGACATGCTGCAGGGATCCCGGCAGCTGAACCTAAGTGTTTCCATATAGTGTGTAAATATTGTCTCCGCTGTTCACTCCTAACACGTGCCCATTGCTGGCATCAATCTGCTTTAAGGACCCCGGTACCTCTGTGCAATTGAGAGCTGAAAAATATATGAAAAAGCCATGTTTATGGACTTGTTAGCT
>NW_005841868.1:4866202-4887920 GCF_000455745.1 Alligator sinensis
AAAAGATGAAAAGTCTGGGATCAGTGTGGTCTACAAGTCCTCCATTTGTCCACATCCCAAACAGGTGGCTCATAGCCCAAGAACTTTGCCATCTAAAGTAGGACAGTCTAACTTCAAAGCAGTCAGGGGCCACATGCCTGCGTAGGCCACCCTAGCAGTGGTCACACACTGCAGGGGCAACACTAGAGGGGATCATGCGTGTACAGGTGCCCCCACCTCTATTATGCACAAGGGGGCGCTCCCCTACCCTGCTGCACCATGTGGGGGTGGGTGAGGAGGCACTCCCCTGTGCTGTGTTGGCCCCTGTCTCCCATTCAGCTCCCTGCAGGCTCTCGTGGTGCTGCACTGCACTGGCATGCTGGGCTGCCGGCTTCCCTAGAAGCACAGGCTGTGCTGCACCACGTATACCCACCTTTTGGCAAAGGGTAAAGCAGCAGAACTTGTGGGGAGAGGGGGATCCCCACGACCCTGGGTGCTGCTGCAGCCAGAGCAATAGGGGCAACAGTGGCTAGGTGGGAGTCTGGGTGCTACATCTTAATGCTTTGCAGGCTGCATGCAGCCTAAGAGCTACCAGTTGGACACTTCTGATCTAGTGTCTCCTTGGAGGCTGAGGCAGTTTTGTTCCATACTGCCATCCACAGCAGCAGCATCATGAACTAAACACAAGATAGACTGAGGTCTTCAACAGAGCCCCCTTGCCCAGGGTAGACAAGGCATGTGGCCTCAAGATCAGATCTCTCTTCTAGATAAGAGTACTTCTGAGACTTAAGTGGTTACAGAGGCTACAGCCCACTTCCACACCTGGAAGTTTGACAGTGAGGCTGCTCCGAGTTTAAACCCAGTTCAAATCCAGCAGCTGCTCTCAGGTCTGCCTCAGGCTAAGGGCTTGAGAGTAGATGCCAGGGGGAACCCTGAGCATAGTGCCTGTGGACATGGGCTAGTGGGGTGCTGGTTAGCTTCATCTGTTCCAGGACCTGTTGCTGCCATGCTAGACGATGTCGTATCTGGCCCCTTGCTTGTCCCCTTCCTGATCTTCCTCAGCTCCCAAGGGCAACAGAAAAGTCTTTGAAATTATTTGAAAAGAAAGTGTATGTTATCATGGCTATGGATTTAGACTACAGGCAACCTCCACTTAACGCCGTTTCACTTAGTGCTATTTTGCTATAACGCTCATTTTAAATTGATACCTGATTTCACTTAGCACTCAGCGAGTTTTGTTATAGCGCTCACGGCCGCCATCTTGGGTCATTATAAACAATTGCGGTTGCTATCTTGGGTTGTCAAATGCTTTCAGTTTCACTTAATGCTCTTTTCTCTTAACACTCAGTTTTTCAGGAACCAATTAAGAGCGCTAAGCGGGGTTGCCTGTACTTTGGCCATGTGGTGTAGGTGTAGTTCAAGTACAAGAGGAAAAGCTTATTGCCACATCAAGAACTTTTCATGAAGTGTGGTACTGAATCCTTCCCCAGTGCCTCAGGGAGGTTAAGTGCAGAACAGACTGAAATTAAGGCTGTCTGGTTCACAAGTAGCTTGGATGGTTTGCAGCATCATTTGGAGGGAAGCCCTATATTTTGAAATTTCCCCCAAACTGGAGATCTCAAAAAGAAACAACAGCAGTGCTTGGTGTTTCCAAATGCAGTAATCTTCCCTGGACCCAACAGCCACTGAAACCTGTGGCTCCAGGACAGCAATACAATTCTGACTGGCCTGGAACTGGAAATAGTCTTCCAGGCTCCCAGATCAGCGGGCTGTCTGGGCTCCCCAGGGTAGCAGACACTCAGTTGGCCTGGAAAACTAGCAGCCCAGGGGAGACCTGAGCTCTGAACTCTCCTCTTGAGATGGATGCCCAGGGGTCATAGACCCTGGGAGCCCTAGCCCCAGTTGGGATTCTCAGGGCTTCCAGGGTCCCTCATACAGACCTATAAACCCTGAGTGCTCAGGGTTTTCAACCTTCCTGCTGCATAGCAGTGAATCAAGCCCCAGTTAGACCCATGCCTCAGGATTTTCCAGCAGCCTGGAAGCACTGTCATAGGAGTGAGTGCCTTAGAGCTGTAGTTTCTGAAAGCACCTGGACCCTAACCCTGGGACAGTCTGCACAGCTGGCTGCACCTGACTCTGGAAGCCCTGGGGGCCACAGGTAGGAGAACTCTGCATGGTGGGGCAACACCAAGCTGTGGACACTTGAAGCATGCATCCTCAGAAGCTTGGACCAATCCTGTGTGTATTTCATCAAATGACCAACATTTTGTGAAACATTTCATGTGTAATAAATGATCAGTTTCCAACAATCAGCTCAAGTTAAAAAACATACAAACATATTTTAAAGTCTTTTAGCAGAAGAAACACTTGCTTTACTTGAGCTCCTTCCAAAGAGGGGCAACAGAAGCAGCAGGAAGTCTGATACCCCCATCTTCAGAAATGCAGGGACTCCTGGTAGCTGAGGTAGGGGAAACTGGAGCTTTTATAGACAGTATGTGAGCTTTACCCTGTGGGTTTTTTTGTTGGGGGGTTGGTTTGTTTTTTGAATGTCAGATGTCAGCAGCCTTGGAGGTTGAGGGCGCTCCCCAAACCACAGGGTAAAGCTCGCATACTGGCCAGCTACACCTTCCCTCTGTAAACCCTGGAACTGGTAAATGTAAATTTAGGGGTGTTATTTTCTTTGCTTTGCCTGCATTGCTCTTATCTGCTATCACTGTGTATCAATAACATTTGCCTACAGTGAGGATGTGATGAGGGCGCTTAGCAGGAAGCTTTAGCAACAGTTGAGTCTCTAGTTATTCTGTTGCCCTGTGGTGGTGAAGATTGTCCAGAGGAGTTGGCTTCCTATTAACCAGGCATAGTGAGTGAGAACCTGTGTAGAGTCCAGCCCATATCAAGGCAACTGAATAGTAAATTTTAGGGATCTTGCTGCTCTGACCATGGATGCTGCAAAGGCATCTCATAGGCTGGCTGCCCTCCCTGACCTAGTAGCAATGGGGCAGTCAGAGTTTGCACTCCAGCTGCTGTCAGCACTGGTCTAAGCCTTGATGCAGTCTAGGAGTTGACCAAGTTTGGGATAAAAAACAAAACTTGACCACCATCTATTTCCTTCCAAATAGGAATGGCGGGTCATTGCCTCAGTGTGAGAGTGTGTACTTCTCCTGCTGTCTTTCATGTACAGACATCAGAATTCTACTGCATAATAGTACAATGCACCTCCTGATAGCCCAGAGTGCTGTGGATAGTCCATTCCACAGCTGTGGCACCAAAGCTTTGAGAATTGTCATGATGTATCCTGCCCAAGTTACCCAGCAAAGCAGACGTAAAACTAGGGATAGAGTCCAAGCAACCTGATTCTCAGTCTCTGCTCTGATCATTAGAAAACACTTCGCATCTCACTCCTGAGTCCCATGGAAGATTCATCTTTTCCTCCAATGTGGATTTCAAAAACAGTTTAGCAGTGAGTGCAGGAAAAACAGTACAGGGAAGTCTAACGCCTTCACCTCCAGTAGTGTAACTGAGAGGAGGTAGCCGAGGAAGCAGCCCTGGGTGTCACTTTTGTAGACAGGTGCAAACATAGCTGCTACAGCTAACCATGCTGCTGCAATAAATACTGCATTGCATGCAGCATTGACCTGGCAGAGAAGCATGAATGTTGGGAGCTGAAAAGATACCGATCCCCAGAGCATAGAACCAGCTCCCAGGACTAAACTGCAGCCCCACATCACTCTGGGAAACAGGAGTACCGGGGACCTGCAGGGGGAAGCATTAGGTTCTAGTTGCAGCATTTCCAACCTGCCCTGGGTTGGCTTGCAAGGAAAAGTAACAGGGACTTAAGCTGCGGGACAAATGACAAGTATTGCAGAAAGAACTGAAGAGAACTGCCTTATCCCCTTCCGGTAGCTCCTGCTGATGCAGGGAGAAGTCATCAGAAGCCCTGTCAAAGCCGCCGTCTTCTGTTCTTACCACTGTGGAGCATCCAGCCACTAGAATAACATTTGTAGCATCCTTAATCAGAGGAAAAGTTCACTGGGGAGCCCTTTTACAGGACTATTGGGAGCAGGAAGATCTGAATGCTCTTCCTGGAGGCAACCACATGGGCACTGTGATGGCTCCTGTGAAGGAGACCATCAGGTAGTCCATTCTTTGCACTGAACCTGTGCTCTCATATGTGGCTAAACCATCTCTTCCAGATAGATATCCAGCCTATAAGTGAAGACACCAAGAGATGGACAATCCATTATTTTCCTTGGGGGTTTGTTCTCATGGTGGAACAGGTCCCAAGTCCTCCCAAATCAAACAGCCCATTGGGCTGCTGTGATTAAGACATGACAGTTTCTACATTCAATGGCACACAAGAGAACAATGTTCCTCGTGTCACATCCATTCACTTGAAGGGTCAGGTACCCATTGGTAATAGTGATGTATGAGAGTGTCCTTCAGCACAAGTCCTCTGGAGTTGTACCAAGACACCTTAGCTGCTTGGCCATCCACCCCAGTAATAGTGAATCTCCCACACAATTAAAAGTTTGTGCTTAATTTTTAACTTGAATTTATGTGGCTTCAGGTTCCAGCCATTGGTTGTAATTCTGCCTTTCTTCGCTAGACCAAAGAGCCCCTGAGCACTTGGTATTCTGCCCCATGAAAATATTTATACTCTGTGGGTGTGTCTACACATGTCTTAAAGTGCTTTTCCTAATGCGCATTGAATTTAGCACCTTCAGTGTGAGGTATTAAACAAATGCACATTAGGCTGCCTTAATGCACAGTAACAAACGTCCATGGTTTTTAAGTGATATTTAATGCACAGTAGCCTATTTTATTGCATACTAGCTTCATAGCATGTTTTCTTACGTGACACTTTAATGAGCAGTAAAATAGGCTGCTGCACATTAAAGCACACATGTAGATCCACTCTGTGATCTTGTTACTGTTGGATCTTTTGTTTGATATGCTAAACAGGTACACTCTCTTAGTCTCTTGGTGTGAGTAATATTCTCCAGCCCTGAAGTATTTTCCTGGTTAATTGTGTGGCCGTGCTGTGTGCATTTCTTTGACTTTACTAAGAAACTGCTTTTCTCTCACCACTTTGCTGACCAAAATGCTATTCATATCCAGCCAAGCCACGTGGTTGCCAGGCAGGGAGAATCAGGGCATGCTCAGTGAATGAACTGCAGCTGCCTCTACCATCCTGAGTCTACCTAATGTAACCCAGTCTTTGGGATGCCTGAGTCACTGCAGCCTATGAGAAACTGTTTCCTTCCCACCACCACCAGCCCAGAGCTGAAGTACATGCTGGTGCAGCAGCGTATGAGCTTGTCCTCCTATGGCACTGATGGGGACAGCATCCACAAGTGCATCTGAGCTGCCTACTTCTATCAGGTGGCTGAGCCAAAGGTGAGCAGGCAGGTGGGTGCGGAGGGGAGAGAGGAGAAGGCTAAACATTTGGCTGAGGTTGGCCTAACAGGGCTCCCCCTTCACAGGACACTGTTGAGTATGTGAACATCTGCACATGGATCCCCTGCCGCCTGCGTCCCACTCGCTGTGCTGCTGCTCTCTCTTGGCCTTCAGGTGTCTGTTCTCCTGGTGCAGACGGGTCAGCTCCTCCTGCAGATGGCTGTGGGAAGGGCAGGCAGAGGTGGGACTGAGCCATGGACAGAGGGAAAGGGGATGCAGCTTGGGCTGCGGGCTGCCCTCCTCCCTCAAGCAGGGGGCACAGCCCTGCCAAGTAGGTCCCATGACACTTGCAGCAGGACCCATGTCTGGCTCCATTCCCCTGCAGCTGGCAAGTGCCATGGGTGCTGCAGGAGCTGTGTGCTGGCAAACCTGGGGCCACAGCCCTGATGTAGGGGAGGGCACGTGCCAGGAGATCCAGTCTGTGGGGGTCGGGCAGGCCCTGCTCCAGGGCAGCTCCCACTGTTCCCCTGTTCTGTGCACATGAGGCTGTACAGACCATATGGCAGAGACCCCACCCTATGGCTGTAGGGTGAAGCACTTTCATGATGCTGAGGTTTGGCGAATGGCCCCTCCCTGTAGGGGTCTGACTGCTCCACCAAGCAGGGCAATTGTTGCTTACACCTTCTCCCCGGTAAGCTGAGCAACCTGTTTGATCTGCTCCTGGATTTTCTGCCCCAGCCTCTCATTCACTTGCCTGAAACCAAAGCACAGAGGAAGCATAAGCTGTCTCCCCTGGGCTGAGAGTAGTGGGGAGCCCAGACCAGCCCAGCTCCTGCTGTTACTGGTGCTGGGTATCATGGGTGCCAGGCTTTACCAGCCCCTCCCTCCCACTCACTCACATCTGCTCCTTCGCCCACTGACTAAAGTTGGCCAACACCAGCTCATTCTCATGGCGCAGCCGGCAGCTGTCAGAGTGTGCTGCTCTCAGCGAGGAGTGCAGGGCTTCCATCTACAAGGGAAGCAGCACAGCCCTTTGGGCACCAGGGCTGGCAGGTGGCCAAGAGCCCTCACTATCTGCAGCGAGCCCTGGCACTTTGTCATGGGTCAGCCAAGACATAGGGGTACAGCAGGAGCAGTTTCTGTACCAGAGCCTGGGCCTTGGGAGGGCAATGGTGGTGGCCTCCAATGGGATGGGCACAGGGGTGGGTAATTATTTGGGCCTGAGGGTCATGTATACTGTTTTGCTGAGCCATTGGGGGCCAGGTTGCCACCCTACCCCCTTGCACAACAGCTCATTAAAACTCCCTATGCAGGATGGGGCCCCAGGCAACAGTGTTCAGGAGTGCGATGGGTGGGTGCGAGTTCCACAGGCAGGGGCATGCAGGGAGCAGATTAAAGCACCCACAGGGGGCAGAGGAGGGCTGCGAACCCTGCAGAGGAGGTTTGGGGGGCTAAGCAGGGGAGGCAAGGGCAGGGGACAGTCATGTGTAATGGCTGAGTTTGCCAAGTGAAGGGAACTTAGCCTTCCTCCCTCTCCCCTATTCTGTCCCCTCTCCTGGTCTGGGGCACGTAGCCTGCAGGCAGGAGTGAGAGGGGAGCAGACCTGGTCCTTTTATGGACTTGCAGCATCCAGAACCAGGCCAGGGCTGGGGAAGGCGGGTGGTGCTGGGACACTGCTGCCCCATACCAGCCCGCAGCTCATCCCAGGATGCCTGCACAGCAGCAACAGTCTCCAGCCCTGCCAGTTAGGCATGGGGTGGAGTGGTGCCAAGTGGCACAGCATGGGGGCAGCAGTAGTGGCAGGAGCCCCCGTTAAGGGTGCTGCATCCAGGGACAGGGCTAGGGGACAGTCTCCATGGAGAGCACATGCAGCAGGATGGGGAGCTGCATCTGGGGCCGGGCCCAAGCTCCAGGGAGCCCATGGCCCTGGCCCCAGATGCAGCGCCCTCACTGGGGCTCCTGCTGCCCCTGTGCCACTCCACTCCACTGGACACCAAGCTGGTGGGGCTGGGGGCTGCTGCTGCTGTGTGGGCATCCCAGGGTGAGCTGCAGGCTGGCACAGGATGGGGGTGCCCCAGCACCACCCAGTGAGGCCAAGGGACCCACTGTGGGCAGGGCCAAATCACTCTGCAGGCTGTATTTTCTCTGCCATTGCCTTAGCGGAAGGGGCAGAGAGACCTATGGTGGAAAGCAATGGAGCAACCACCCCCAGCCATGCTTCCCCAGGTCCATGGCCATTTCTCTGCAGGGAATGAGTGTGTCTGTCTGTCGGTGTGTGCACAGATCCTACCTCAGCACTGGAAGCTATGAATTTCTGCCGCAACAGGTTTACCTCGCGCTGTAGGACATCTCTCTGCCAAGGAAGCCAAGGGAGGGGGTATTATAAGGGCAAGCCCCTTGTCATCAGACCCCTTGGACTTGCACAAGGTCTGGGCCAGTGGCCCTGGAGGTCATGTGTGGCTGGGCTCAGCTGGGCCAGGGGGAGGCTGCTCCCTACACTGTGTGGAGGGCAGTACTTACCTGTTCCACTACTCCATGCAGCCTCTCGCGCAGTGTGGCCAGCTCCACCTTGCAGATGACTAGGTCCTCGTCCCGCTGCACCAGTGCCTGGGCCCTGTCCTGGTGCCGCTGCTGCCAGCGCTGCACCTGGCTACTCAGCTCCTCCGACTGCCCCTTCAAGTCATAGACCTGCTCAAAACGTGGCTGGGAGTCAGGGAGCAGGAAGAGAGAGGAGATGGGGGAACAGGCAGGCAGTGGTGGGGATGTTACTCCCCACCTACTTGTGTTGCCCCTGGATGCCCTGCAATGGCAGGATCAGTGCTAGGGTGACAGCAGGGTGATTGGGGCCCAGCACTGCAGCTGGGCTGTGGTGACAGCATAGGAAGGGTGGAGGGAACAACCTCTGCCAAGCCAGGCTTGCTAAGCACATGCAGACACCCAGCTTGCTGCACTAGGGAGCCCTCCCTGGTGAGCCCCTGCTCCCTTCATACCTACTCCAGCCCCATGCAAACTTGACTACAACCCCCACTACCCAGTAGAAAGTTGGGGGAGGGGGAGACACTGGGAACACAAAAGAGTAGCACAGCCACCTCCTATACCTGCAGCTGCAGGCAGAGGCCAGACCTGGAGTCCTGGTCCCAGACTGGGCATCCACACCGCTGCACATGGCAGGAAGCCTGCGGGTGCCTGGCTGTGGCCCTTTAGGTGGGCACGCCATTCCCTTACAGGCACCCAAGCCCAACTCTGGTGCACTAGATGCTGGTGCCATCATCCCCCTGGAGCTGGGGTGTGTGAGTGTGTTGGGAGGGGAGGGTGCATGGGCCACATGCACATGCCAGGCAAGGTACACACCTTCTGCTGTAGAGCTCGTGCCTGCTCCTGGCTGCTCTCTAGCCTAAGTTCAGTCACGGCTGCAGTGTGCTGGTGTTGCAGGCTCTGCTGCATCGCCACTTGGTGCTTCTCCTTCCAGTGGCTCAGCTCCACTTTCAGGTGCTTGAGCAGCTTCCTGGGGGTGACAGGGCAGTGCTGGACCTCTAGCACCCAGCACAACCTGGGAAAGGCAGGATGTAGGTAGCACCCAGACACACATTGGTGTGCAGCCCCCACCTCCCACATGGGCTGCTGAGGCCCATGTGCAGGCTCAGTGAGGAAGGAGGTCTTTTCCTGCAATGTTCCTCAGCCACATCCCTGCATGCTGAGCCCTGGAGACAGGGCCTGGTTTGGATGCAACCCATTCAATTGCTGACTGGTGTTTGGGTGGATAGGAGGCAGCAGCAGCACTTCATTCCTCCTCCCAAGGAAGCAAGACACTGCCAACTTCAGGCGTACCTTCTTCAGGGGCTACAGACTCCTCACCTTTCTCTAGTGGGGAGGGCAGAGCCCCAAAGCACCCACCTGCTGTTCCTGGCCTCCTGTTCGCTGCTGACCACCTGGTCCTGTAGTACCCGCAGGTCTGCCTCCAACTTCCTGCCAGCCTGCTTATGCTGCTCAACCTCGGCCACGCGCTCACTCAGTAGCTTCTGCACACTCTGCAGGCTGCTCTGGGTCAGCAACACCAGTTCCTCCTGCTGCACCAGCTCCTGGGCTGTGGGGCAGGATCCAGACGGGACATGCTCACAGTAGGTACCCAGCCCTTGCCCTGCCCTGCCCTGCCCTGCCCTGCCCCTATCTTGGCCCAGCTACAGTGCCAGCCCCAGCTCTGAGTCTGTCAGGCCCTTGAGAACAACGGTGCACAAGGATGGGGATGTGCAGGGTTCAATGCACTGCAGCCTGGGCCTGGTCGTTGGAGGGCAGGGAATGGCATGTGTCTGTGTACATGTGTGTGCAGTGAGCAGAATGTGGGTTTGGTGACTGGAGGGACACACGCTGGCCCAGTGCATGGCCAGGGAAGACCTGCTCCCTGCCCAGGCTGGCAGGGTGCTGCGCCTGGGACAAGGCTGAGAGGGTGCTGTATGGTAGATGTGGGAGGTCTGCACACCATCCTGACCCAGGCTCTGCTGTGCTCACAGGCAGGAGAGGGACCTGCTCATGATAACACATCCCAGGGTCATGAGCAGAGGGGAGGTAGGCAGTGTGGTACATGGGCCCAGGCCAGCCCTTCCCCACCCCACAGTGTGCCAGTGAGCTAATGGGTGATGCCTATGGAGGATCTGTCCTGTGGGGGTGAGGGGGTTGACAACAGGTCCTGTGGTGTCTTGATAGGGTTGGGCTTCAGGCCCCTCCCTGCACTGGGGTCAGAGGGTGCCAGGCCCCACTGTGGGGGAGCTACCAATGACGTGTGATGTGGCAACCCCCCCAGGGTTGCACTGGGTTGGGCTGGGGCATGCCCCTTGCTGTCCCAAGGCAGGCCCAGTAGCATGGCTCCTCACCAGCCTGTTGCAGGTGTTGCTGGGTGTCCTGTAGGCTCTGCTGCAGTTCCTGGAGCTCCTCACACTGGGCGGCATGAGCCACTTCATTCTGCTCCTCCTCCTGCTGCGCCTGCTTCATGCTGGCCTCCAGACTCTGGTCTGACACATGCTGCTGCTCCAACACCCAGCCCTCCTCCTCCAGGGCACTGCAGGTCTGCACCAGCTCCTCTTGGGCCTGCCACAGCCACTCCTCATGCCACTGGACAGCCTACGCAAGGGGGACTGAGTCTTGCTGAGCTCATGCATTCCCAACCCCACAGCCTCTTCTGCCTTAGCCCCGTCTCCACCCATACAGTCCTGTGCTGCATCCCATGCCCCTATGCCCTGCACTGCCTGGCCTCATCTGCACATGCCTATGTTGGAGAGTCCTAGCATCCCAAGTCTCTGGGTGCTGGGCATCACTATCATCTCACAGATGAGCTGCGTTCTGGGACAGGCCCAGACTGAAAAACAAGGATTAGTATGTGAGAGAGGACAAGCCCATGACATGGCCAGTGTGCAGTAAACTGAGATGCACCAGCCAGTGGCCACAGCATGACCCCAGAGCCAGACCCTCATCGTGCTGTGACTCAGAGGAGCATGCTGGAGTGACGTGGTAGGGCTGAAGTGATGGAATCCAGGATAGGCCCAAGGTGAAAGATTTAGTGGCATTGGCAACTGGTGCCCCCCTGTGACCAGTCGCATTGACCTGGGGAGACCACCACAGCCGATCCCACAATGGTCAATCACTGTGGGCGATTGCTGCAGCTGTTTCTGGGAGTGGCTGTGGCCACTTCTGGGAGCAGCTGCAACGATCAGCCGGTGTTTGCAGTGGGGGTACCAGTGCTCCTGCCTGCCGCCCCCCCCCGCCCATTACCTAAGTGGCAAGCGTGGCTGGTCAGGGGGTGCACTGGCGCTCTCAGGGGGTGCACATGAACCCCCATGCACCCTCTATGCATCACCACTGTTTAGTGGTATCTGTTATCGGAATAGGTGCATGGTTTGGAAACCTGTTTTTGGCATCGAGTACCATCCTCAGGAGACCTCTGGGTTTAGTGACCCAGGGAAGGCACCTGGTGCCTGAAATCTCATCCAGCAGCTCTCCCAACTGCAGCATTTCACTGTCCCCACTGCTGTGGCCAAGAGGTCATTCTCTGTCTGGCAGGAATAGGCATGAAGGAGACTGTGGACAATGCTGCAGAGGCAGGGGCAAGGGAGGAGGTGAGGGAGGGGGCCCAACACTCACCTGGATCCTGGCATCCTGGAGGTCCTGCTCCAGACTCTGCACCCAGCCCTCCGGCGTGCTGGCCTGGCTCAATGAGGCCTGGTCCTTCTGACCCAGGTCCAGGCTGCTCTCCTTGGTGCTGCTCTTGCTCTCATCTGTGGTCAGGCACTCCCACATTGCCCGGAGCTGCTCCTGCTCCTGGCCAAGTTCCTCATAGTACAGCATCTGTGGGTGCCACATGACAGCTGGGAGGTCAAGTCACAGGCTGCAGTGGCACTGGGAGACTCTGGCCAGGGATTGGGGCCTTGCCAAGTGCCCACAATGAGGCCTGCAATCCCTGTACTGCCCATCCATGGGGTGCTTCCCCGGTGGAACCCCTTCCCTGCCACCCACCCTTTCTTAGTGTCCTGGAGCCCAGGGACTCCCTACCTCCTTCTTCAGAGCCCGGCACTGCTGTAGCCAGTGCTCCAGGTCCAGCCCCTGCATCTCAACTGCAACCACTTGCTGCTGCAGCTGTACCACGGTCTCCTTGTTCTTCTTGTAGCCAACATCCAGCTCCTGTTGCAGGCCCTGTAGCTTTGCTTGCAGCTGCTCCAGCTCAGCTGGGTGGGCTTGCTGGTTTGATTGCAGCATCTCTTGCATCTAGCCCTGGAATGCAGTGTGGGTGGCCAGGAGCAGGCAAAAGCAGCTACGAGCACCACTTTCCATCAGTGCTGCACAGCACTGTTCAGACCAACTCCCTGCCTGGCGCGTGACAGGGCTGGTGCTCAGACGAGGGGACTGGCAGCATCAGAGTTCATTGGATAGGTCAGGGGACATGGCTGAGAAATCAGTGAGCACCAGACAGACAGATGGATGGAGAGACGGTTGGACATGAACAGGCAGGTGCAGACAATGGGGTGAGACATGCCTCTTTGTGGAGCCTGAGCTTGGAAAGGCGCTATGCAGGGGAGCCAGAGGCCCAGACCCAAGGACTCTGTCAAGGTGGGGGCAGGGAACATGAGGTTGCGTGGCCCAGCTGCCCCAGCAGTGCTTGCAAACATCCAAGCACACAGCGCTCCTGAAGATGGACAGCACCTGGCTTCTCCCCTGCACTGTGTGCTGTGTGGGCTGGATCAAGGCTGTGTGGGCTGCCCTGGCTGGGGCCGGGGCTGGGGCTGGGGCTGGGGCAAGACCCGGGCCCTCACCTGGGTGAGACAGGTCTCCTTCTCATGCTGGAGTTGCTGGATTGAGTGGTCCTGCTCCACCATGGCTTGCTCTGTCTCCCTGGAAATCTCCTGCAGGCAGATTACTGGCAGAACCTGTCACCTGCCTCCTCAGCCGCTTTCAGATGTCCCTGCCAAGGTCAGGTCGCCAAGCGCTGGCTGCGCCCGGGTTCCGGGGACAATGCTCAGAACTCAGAACCTGGCACAGCGAGTGCTGCCTGCACTCGGCACCTGGCCGCGCTGGTGGGCGGGGGCAGCCTGGGCCATGAGGGTTGGCTAGGGCAGGGCCTCTCTCTTCCTGAGCACTGCTTGGCTCATCCAAAGCCTCAGAGCTGCAGACTTGGGCCCAGGATCCAGCCTCTCACCTCCCAAGTTCCAGCCCTTCTGAGAGGAAATGTGGCCTGGTGGGTCCCCCCATAGTGTGGAGGGGCTGGGAGCCCTGGCACCTGGGTTCTGTGCCAGCTCTGGGAAGGGCATTAGGTCACAGTAGTTAGAGTAGCAAGGTACTGGATACCCAAACACCTGAGTCCTGTTCCCAACTGTGAAGAAGGTATGGGGTGTAGTGGTTAAAGCAAGGGACATGTGCATTTGCCCATATGTGCAGGACATCTTTGTTCTCTGTGTCACTGTGATGTAATGAATATATGGAAGTGATGCAAATTGGTAGAAATGTCTTTGCACCGAGTAGCTTTACACGTAGCTGGCTGAAAAGAGATTTGCCAATAATCTGCATGTGTCACTGACTGAACTTTCAGTCTTGCAGGCTGGCTCATTACTTGACATCTCTTTTTCAGTTCTATCCTTTTCTCAGGGTATTCCTTCCCATGGATGGCCCCTTGAAACTACTGGGGGATGGAGAGTGGATTCTTCAGTGTAGTGTTCTGTGATAACTTGCTTTGACAAGGGAGCATATGTTATGACTTTGGAACACTGACATTCCCACTCCCATTTCCATTGGAATCCATGAGCAAGCTGCTGCTTTCCATTTCCGTTTTAACAGTCACATCTAATCAAGAGAGAATGAACATGTTTATGAACTCCTGCAGAAATATACCCCTCAGGTGTAGTGAACAAAGTCTGGTCAGCTCTGAGATCATGTTTTAACTTTTCATATTAATCATGCAGCTCACTGACTCCCAATCTGTGGTACGGTTACCACCAGTAGTATGCAGACAACCTGTCAGTGCTATGTGTTAATAGATTTACTATAATTACTTTATATGACAAAAATTTGCTGGTAGTACTTAAGGTTGAACTGAAAAATTTGCTGGTGGCACTTAAGGTCATATCATTTTAAATTTGGTGGTTGTGTGCAATCTGTCAGAGTTCAGGACCTGCTGCTGCAGATTGTGAGACATGAATGCAAGTTTTCATATACACATGCTGGTGAGATAGAATAACCCAGCAAGTTGTCATTGTTCCAGGTATGCAATAGGTTTGCAATAGGCTAGTTAGGGCATAAGGCAAACAAGGGCTTAGGATCATGCATTTATACCCCAGCGCTCTTTTCTGCCAAGGGCAGCGGGTCGGACTCGATGATCTACTGAAGTCCCTTCCGACCCAAACATATATGAATATGATTGTGAATCTGCATGTATAAAAGGGATTATATAGTTTCACAGAATCAAAGAGAAAAACTAAGTGCTGGTCAAAGCTACAGTATTTGGTCCTATCACTCCTATGATGGGTTGCCATAGTTCAGCTGGAAGGAAGTCCTATGGGCAGTGTGAGAGCTGTCAGCCTGCCAAGCCCAGCATACAGCAGCATGGCACCCTCCCAACACACCCCAGGTCCTTTGCACCCTGCCAGGCTGGGCAGGAATGAGCTGCTGCCTCACCATGCACTGGGCCAGTGTGTGCCACACACACACATAGATCACAGCATACACACAGCTTGGTGTACAGGCACATAGCTCCCTACACACACACACACAGTTCAGTGCACACATATACACACACAAAGTTTGCTGCACACGCACACATACAAGCACCCCCCCACACTTGTTGCATGCATGCAGCTCACTACACATTCATATACAAGGCTTGCTAGATACACAGAGCTTGCTGCACACACGCACACCCCACTTGCTGCCCAGAGTTCACTGCATGCAGACACTCATACATTTGCTCCACATGCACATGCACACATCTCACTGCACACACACATACACACACAAAGTTTGCTATACACACACTTAAAAGTTTGCTCCTGACACACCATTCGCTGCACACACATACACACACAGCTGGCTACACACACACAGACACCTCACTGCACACTCAGCTCACTGCATATACACACACACAGCTCTCTCTACATGCATATATGCAGATCTCACTGGACACACACATACACAGAGCTTGCTGCATATGTATACACATATACAGAGCTCACTGCATACACACAGCTTGCAACACATGCACTTAGACATACATATAGCTTACTAGGCACATGCATGCACACTGCATAGGCAACTCACTGCATATGCACACAAAGAGCTTGCAGTGTGTGCGCGCACACACACACACACACACACACACACACACACAACAACAACAACAACAGACTGTGCTCACACTGCTCACTGGACACATACCACTTGCTGTGCCCTGCACACACATGCATAGCTCACTGCACAGAGCTTTCTGCCCTTGCAACCCAGCCCAAAATGCATAACTCGTGCACATGCACAAAGCATGCTGCTCATGGACCCCCCTCCCTGCCCTCTTTGCACCCTGCCTTCCTGCAGCCAGACCCAGGCCAGAACATGCTGGGCCTTATGCATCCTCATCCCTGAGAGCCTGGCAGGAAGGTGCTGAGCACCCTAGGGCAGCTGAACCAGGACCCATAGCAGAGGGGTACCTGGAGCTGGGGCAGGGTTAAATGATAGGCTAAATGGTTGCTGCAAATATGTCCCATCCTGTCTCTGCTCCACAGCCCAGGAACTGGTGCAGCAGGAGAAGTGGGTGCTGCTGACCCAGAGCAGAGTGCCCAGGAATAGCTGAACAAGCACGTGGCCAAGGTGAAGCAGCAAGAGTAGGCCAGTCAGTGGCTGGAGGCCAAGCTGCTATGGGACCAGGTGGCCGGCAGCAAACAGGAGGATGAGCAGAGCAGGTAGGGGCTGCTGAGGGCACCTCCCTCCCTCACCGTCTCACTGGGGACAGGGGAGGGAGTCCACAGCCCCTGGGGCACCCCTGCAACCCAGGTGCTGTTGGAGGTAACGTGCCAAGCCTGGACAGCCCACACAGATGTGGGGCAGTGCTGAGACTGACAAACTGACAGACATGGGAGTGGTGCTTATGCTGGTGCCTCCATGTACTACCCATATCCTGCCCCTGCCAGGAGTTTTGGTCAGTGCTGGGCACTGGCTCAGGCACTGGGGCCTGTGTCTGGGCAGTCAGCAATGCCCCATTGCCCCAGGAAACTGCTTTATCACCTGAAGCTGGTGATGAGCCACTGGAAGGAGAAGCACTAGGCAGCCTTGTAGCACAGCCTGAAGCTCTAGCAGGCTGGGGCCATGGCCAAGCTGAAGGTGGGAGTAGGCAGGAGCAGGCGTGAAGCCTGCAGCAAAAGCTACATGCATTTAGCATGTGCACAAACACAATTTGCAGCCAGGGGAGGGTGTCACTAGCCTGTAATTCATCAGGGCATGACAGCCACCACATCCACGTAGATCCTTCTCCTACTGCACAGTCCCACTAGCCATCCCTTGGCGGGTACAACCTCAGACACCCTTAGGTCTCCCTCCCTTCCATGGTATGCAGTAAATGTATGTGGAGTACCTGGAAGGCATGCAGAGGTGCCTGTTGGCCACTGCACCCAGCTGGGGAGGGCTGCAATTCTCTTGGGAGGTGAGCACAATGCAGAGGAGCTGGGCTCAGAGGGCAGCCAGCCTCCAAGCCCTGTGAACTCCAGAGACTGGTCCTCAGAGATGAGACCTTGCCTCCTGACAACAGAGATAGGAGGATCCTAGGGGATCAACCTGCTCTGTGACAGGCATGAAGGCATGCCCTTGTCCCTGAGGGATTATTCACAGATTTGAACATAACCCTTCTGGTCCTGGCTTTGGGGGCTGGGAAGGGCTGAGTTTCTGTCTTCTTCTCAACATGCTGTTTGTGACTCATGTTTTGAGGAGAGAAGGCCATCCCTGAGACTGAATCTGGTACCAGTGTAGGGAGATAAGGACCAGCTTTGACCTGCAGACTGTGTGCAATGTCCTGGGGGCAACAACACCTCTCAAAGCATTAGGACTTATAAGGCAGATGTTTGACCCTAGGCTCAAAGACTCAGCACTGAGGAGGAGGTCAGGGATGGGGCTCACCGGTGCAGCAGGGGCAGGTTCCCACTGACTTTGACTTCGTCCTCCCACAGCACTTAACATCGTGGATCTAGTCACCAGAATCCAGGGACAGAATGATCTGCATGAGGAGCAGCACGACCCTGCCTGACATTGCTACCTCCATGTTCCTCCACAGTTTGCTCAGACTAAGGTCAGAACCACTTAGGCGCCCCACAGAATCCCAGGTCATTGTGGTGCACCAGTACTGTACAGTCATAGAAAAGTAGGGCTGGAGGGAATCTCAGGGGATCATCTAGTGAGTCCAACCCCCTGCTCAAGGCAGGGTCATCCCTATTTCAACCAGCCGAGACAAGTATTCATTTAACCTGTTCTTAAAAATTTGAGGAACAACCTTCACACACAACTACCAGGCTTCATGCCTGAAACATCAGAAATACCCTTTAACTTGCCACAGTTAAATCAGGGGCATGAGGGTACTGTCACTGACTTGCCATTGCAGGGAGAAGTATTTTCCAAAAGCATGCTTAGAGCAGCCAAGGAATAGGTCCATGCCTCTGGAGGAGTGATGGTGGGTGTGGGTGTGAGGGATAACTATGAGGTTGAGGTGGCGGTGACTGTCGTACCCGTAAGGGGTCGAGTGGTATAATTTATTTTAGGATAGACATGCAGGTCTTTGAAGCAAGCCTTTGTTTATTAAAAAGAAGAAGAATAAACAGAGTATACTCACAAAATCCAATACAGCATGCTCAAGCCTTGTTACTTCTTATGTGCAATTTCTAAAGACACCCTTAAAGATGATGCCTGGAGCAGATCAGCTAAGCCGTTGGTCATGCACTACCCGCAAAGCTTCTCAATTATCTGTTCCCCCAGCAGTACGCTTCTATGAGAACCCTAAGATCTGCACACTTTGCTTAAATTTTGAGTCAAATTTATTCACATCTAAGCAGAATTTAGGACCAAATTTGGATTAACCTTTACTGTGATTGGCTAAATGCTAGAACATTTTGTGGTTAGTGTGGTGAGCTGTTAGTTTCATTTTGTACTGCATTGTGGTGAGATACCTTTTTCACCTCTGACCTTAAGAAGCTGATTTTCGGCCCTCTCAAGCAGTTGATATGGAGGACGGAAAGAAAGAGAGAGAGAGAAAAAAAAAACCAAAACAAAAACTCCCGGAAGAGTATACTCTAAGAGGCCTCACCATCGCGGAGTTGTTTCTTTGTGGTTTGCCAGTACAGGTGTTTTATTGCTTTGACAATGTTGTGAAACCACATGTTTCCCTGTCTCGGCGGCTCAGTAGCAACCGTGCAGTCAGAACACTTGGGTTTCGCTTTTGTCAAGTTTATACTTTGTTTCTGTACTGTCAGCAAAACCATAGGTATGGGTATCACAGTGACTATCAGCCCCTCATTCTGCTTTTTTCTATGTTTGCCAAACACAAAATGTTGCAAGGGGTACCTTTTCCCTGGATGTTCTCAAGATCTCTGTTTCTGGCATGCTGGAGCTCAGATACAAGTGTGCCCCAGAAAGTCTTCATTGTCTCCTGTTAGAGTTTGGTACGTGTGAGAGGAAGCAGGAGGGGGCAAGGGGCACCTGTGAGAGCAGCCTCCATGGGAGTGATGGAGACACCATACAGACATACCTACAGTAGCCTGAACCCTTTTCCCTGGTCCTTCTCTGAAAAGCTAGGATGTAGAAGGCAGGCAAGAAGGCAAGTTAATTTTTACCTCTGAAAACCAGGAAATAAAAAGTAAAGGTCCTCAACAGCCTGTATTCAGTGTGGGAGAAACCTGGCTTGAATGGGTGGGAGGCCTTACCAGGTGGATGCCAGGTATATGGGGTGGGGGAAAGCTATTAAACTGGCTCCATAGCTCAGTGGTTTAAGCACTAGTTTTGTAAATCAGAGGTTGTGAGTTCAACCTCTCACTAGAGCCTTAACCTTTTCCTTTAGGAGTTGGATGTGATGATCTGTTGAGGTCCCTTCTGACCCTAGTATCTATGAAGCTGGGTTGGCAGAACAGCTTTGGCTAAAAGCAGGGAAGTCCAAACCTCCAATAAGCTGCTGCTGCCTGCAGTATTGATGGAGCAGCAGAGGGCACTAGATAGCAAGGATAACAGCTGAAGTGGGATGTTGTCTTCCACAGTCCCTCATGGTCAAGGATGATCAGTCCTGTCAGTCAAGTAAAGGGTTGTAGATGAGTCCAATGATGGCTAAGACAACCAATTCTAGAGCCACAGACTCTCTGGCAGATGCCTCAGGTGGTGGTTAAAGGGAAGGTCCAACCACAGATTTCTCATTCTTCTTTCATTTCTGTTGTTTTTCTGCCCCCAGGGTAAGACATTTTTCCGCAAAGTAAGATGTACCTTCTTTCGTAAAACATCGCAGTGTAGCCCTGTCCCGGACTAGTTTTTCCCGATTTGTGGCATCAGTGCCATACTTCTTACTGTTTACCTTGCAGGCATCCTTGAAACTTTTCCTCTTGACCCTATGTGTCCTTTGTCCTTGGCTGAGTTAAGAGTATAGCAGTTGTTGTGGTAACCATACATCAGGCATGTATGCACAATTACCTGTCCAGCACAGCTGATGTTAAATAATCAATGCTTCCATGCTGGTGGTGTTTGTGTCAGTGAGGACACTAGCATTTGCTTGATGATCCTCCCACCTTATGCCAAGGATGTTCCAGAGGTGCTAGCGAGGGCATTCCAGGCTTTTCAGGTGGTTCCTGTGGGTCACCCAAGCTTCACAGCTATAAAGAAGAGCTGGGGTTACCACAGCCTTATACAGTAGGAGCTTTGTTTAAGTCCTGATGTCGTGATCATCGAACACACAATGACACCGTTTTCCAAAGACAGATCTGGCACATCGGATCCTGAACTGAATATCCTTGTTGATGTTGGTGTTCTTTGACAGATGGCTGCTGAGGTATGCAAAGTGTTCTGCATTATCCAACTCCTGTCCATGAATGAAGACCTTTGCCATGGGAGTTAATTGACCTGGACCAGGCTGGTGAAGGCTTTGTTTTTCCAATGTGAAGGGTCAGTCCCAGGCACTAGTATGCTAGAGGGAAGCAGTTAAGGGCCATTTGTTGGTCCTCCTCAGTATGTGCAACAACAGCACAAATCATCTGCGTACTGAAGTTCCACAATCAAAACTGGTGTAACTTTGGTTTTCGCACAGAGCCAGGAAAGATTGGAAAGGTTCCCATACATCCTTTACTAGATGCCAATTCTATGTGGCAGATAGTCACAGATGAGTATCTTGATGACCACAAGAAAGATGGAAAACAGAATTGGTGTGATCGCACAGCCCTGCTTGATGCCAGTTTGAATGGCAAAGGGCTCCATAGTGTAGCCACTGCATAGGATGAAGGCAGTCATCTGGTCATGAGGGAGTCTTAGGATGGTAATAAATTTCCCTGGGCAGCAAAATTTTGATAAGATCTTCCATAGAGCCTCATGGTTAAGAGTCAAAGGCTTTGGTCAAATTGATAAAGGCCATATACAGTTCCTGGTGTTGTTCTTGGCATTGTTCCTGGATCTGCCAGACCATCATGTCCATGGTGACTCTTTGATGGTCTGAAGCTGCATTGAGACATGGGACAAATTTCCTTGGGAAGAGGCAGCAGTTGATTCTGCAGAATTCAAGCAAGGATCTTCCCAGCAAGGGAGAGGAGGGTAATACCTCGACAGTTTCCACAGTCAGGCTTATCTGCCTTTTTAAAAACGGTGACAATGTTGGCATTCCTTAGGTCAGTGAGAATTTCCTCAGTGTTCCAGATTTCAAGAAACAGCGCATGGAGATTGTTGGTCATTGTTTCCCCACCAATTTTGAAGAGCTCAGCTGGTATGCCATCAGGGACAGATGCTTTGTAAGGGAAGGGAACAATGAGATGAAAATGATGGCACGTGGCAGAGGGAAGAAAAGTCTTTCAATGCCTAACGGTACCATAGCTACTTCAGGATAAACTAGAATTTGGGACTGTGATTTGCCTCACTGACCATGCCAGCTGCTACATCCCCCTGACATTTCAAAGCACCGCCATAGTTGCCATTCCACTCTAACAAAGTTCCTTGAAAGGGAGAACTAGAACAGTCAAATAGCGCTCTTTATCTACCCACAGCAGCATCTCAATATAAGAACATCATTAAGGCTGTGCAAAATTTCGCCACCAGTTTTGTTTCAATGCTCTTTCGACCTGTTTTGAGGTTGAAACAGCAAAATCAAAATGAAACAGATACGGGCAAAGCAGCCTCAAAACAAAATGAGGCAAGTTGAAATGTTTCACCGTTTTGATGCTGTTTTGACGTTTTGCCCATAGGCTATAATGGGGAAGGTCAAAACAGCCTATAAATTTGTCATTTCTGGACAGATTTGGATAAAACTTGGAGAAACAGTAACCCCTTCTTAGGGCATAAAGTTTGCCAAGTTTCAAGAAGATAGGTGCAGGGGGTTTGGAGAAACTGCACCCCAAAATCCTGAAGGTAAACCTCATGTCATGTTTATGTGTTAAGCTACAGCAAGGTCAAAACGGCAGGCATGCTAGCCTCTGCTGAGGCCACAAAGCCTACCAAGTTTGAAGGAGATAAGTACAGGGGTTTGGGGGAAACGGCACCTCAAGCTGCAGACAAGCAAAACTCATGACATGGGTGACAGTGTGTGTGTTAAGGCACAGCAGGGTGAAAGCTGCAGGCATGCTAGCCCCTGCTGAGGCCACGAAGCCTGCCAGCT
>NW_005841868.1:4888621-4889091 GCF_000455745.1 Alligator sinensis
TGAGTTGTTAAAGCTTGAGAGAGTCCAGAGAAGGGCTACCCATATGATCAGAGACTTGCACGGCAACCCATATGGGGAAAGGCTGAAGAGTCCCAGATCCCTCAGCCTTCCCCCATATGGCTTGCTGTGTAAGTCTCTGGTCATACAAGTGGCCCTTCTCTGGACTCTCTCAAGCTTTACCATGTCCTTGTTAAGGTGCAGAGCCCAGAACTGGATGCAGTTCTCCAGCTGTGGTCTCACCAGTGCTGAGTAGAGCTGAGTGCCTTGTCTCCCCTCCACCCTGCTCCCCACTTTGGTAAAGAAAGTGAGAGAATAATGCATCTGGAGGGCAGATGAGAGTGGGATCAGGGAGAAACTGGGTGCCTCCCAGCAGCATGTCTGAGAGAGAATTAGAGGAAAAGGGACGGCCAGATTTGGTGTGGGGAGGAGTGGGTGGAATGTGCAAGGGGGTCCCTTATCCGACTATCCAA
>NW_005841869.1:0-9194 GCF_000455745.1 Alligator sinensis
AGCGGGCAGCGGCCGGGAAGCCTGCTCCCGGCTGGTTTGGGGTCTGAGAAAAGGGACCGCATCTCTCCCTTGTTCGCCCTCTGGGATTCACAGCCCTCGCCCCAGCTGCCGGGAGCCAGAGGAGGGGCCCCAGCAGCCGCGTGGGATCCAGGTGTGCAGCCGCGTCCCGCGAGCCAGCTGCCTCCAGCCGTGTGTGCCAACCTGGCACTTGCTTTTTGCCCTGATCTTTTCCCAAGGAATCAGAACAAAGCCAGGCTCTTGTTTCTGCTGGGAGTTACCGCCGGGCCTCGCGTCCTGCCCAGGCACAGAGCTGCCCCCGGAGAGAGAGGCTTGGCATGTGCGTGAAGGGCACGGGGGACCGCGTGTTATCCAGCGTCCAGCTTGGGGGTGGGTTTGTTAAATGCAGCCGTTTAAGGGAAATCTGTGCCCGGTGGGCAGTGGTGGCACAGAAGTAATCGCCGGTGCTTCCCTAGTGACTCTCAACCTTTATCTGCCAGCCCAGAGCTACTCTGCAAGCTGCTCTGTTGCAAACCAGTCAGCTCCCATTGCCCTCTGCTGGGAAGATCGTTACCCACCGGGTGCTGTGTCGGTGGGTAGGTCCAGCAGCGGAGGAGCCGGCTCGTTAGTCCCACCGTTATATCCGTTTGGCCCTGGCACGCAGCACGATGCCAGCGGGAGGGTGGAGGAGAATCCGCTCCATGGGCTGGCAGTCCGCAGGGCCCTGCCTCTCCAGGACCAGACAACAATGACCAGAAATGTCCAAAGAAAAGGTTATTGTCTCCCATGGAAAATGGGGCTCCCGTTTGCATTCCACAAGCATGAAGTGGGAATTATTTCGTGACCGGGTCTCAGTCCAGCCAGCCCCTTAGGAAACGTTCAACACGTTTAATCTCATAAACTCAAAATACAGCCCGTTCCCAGAGCCTCAAAGGGCCGGTAATGATCTTATTGTGCAGCGTGCTATTGTTTCTCCTCTGGGCAGGGGCTGTGAATACAGCCCGATACAGAACTAGCTTCCAAATACCGTTTGTAACCCACGGCCAAGCCAAATTGTTGTCTGTTTGCCCATCACAAAGACCCAGGATCCCGGGACACTCACCTGATCTGGTGGAATCAGTCATTTGTTGCAAGCAGGGGACGCTTCCTTTAAGTGGCACCTGGATTTCTTACTGTTGGAACAAATAAAGCCATGGTTACGCGCTGCTGCACTCCTCCAGCAGGAGTGACTTCATTCAGATCCTCAGTCGTTTTGGCCCAGTTCTGGATTTTAGAGCTTTGGGTTGGAGAGAGAGGCAGGATCGGGCCCATCTCTGGCAAAGATCACAAAATCCCGATAGCTGTTGGTGGGGAAAGGATGACGAGGAGTGGATGGAGCCCTTGGAGGGCACTACGCTGTTTCCTGGTGGGCTTTGTGAGAGTGTACCACAGGCACGATCCTCCTCTCCCTCCCCAGGGAACATGGGAATAGCTCCACTGAAGTCAGCAGAGCCAAACCATAGGTAAGGCTGGCATTTTCAGAGCGGCCCTAGGAAATTTGGTGCCTGGTTCCTGCTGAATTTCAGCAGCTTTTGGACAACAAATTCCTTGGGGCTCTTTGAGGAATCCCAGCCTGGCACTATCCATATGACTCTTCCCTAGGCAGCGTGGGACCCCATCTCTAGAGCATCTCTAGTCCCCAAGCCACATGTCATTCTCATATGCGTCTCATGCATGTCGTAAACTTCGTGGACAAACCCTGCTGTTCAGCGCAAATGCTGGGGCTGCAAATGCTTTGGGTGAAATAAAGGCTGGGGTGGGTATGGGCTGCATCCAAAACCCCAGGAGAGGTTGGGATCAAAGTTAGGCTCCCTGTGCTCCCATCACTGTGCTAGCCCCCACTTCATCGTACAGCCCATATAATGAGGGCAAAACATTGGACTGACACACTTTTGGGCCCTATCCGATTGACTTCTGCATCCTTCAGGCCTGAAGGCAATGGATGCTTGGCTCTCGCTTTACCAGACTCGTCCTTTAGTTGTGCGAGCGCAGTGTAAAAATCTGGCTGAAATTCCTACGTGGAAACTACGGTAGATTCATTCAGACCTAATGGCATGGAGGGCGCTCAACTTTTGGCATCACACCTAATAACAATACGACAGTAACAAATGCACCCCAGTTTACAGTTTAAGTTCCCCCTAGTATCTATCTGATTGCTTAATTCTTCCTCACGGGCACTGCAAGCTATTTCTAGCATGGCAATAATGTGGACTGCTACAATACTTGCTTTTCAGCTTCTTTTGCTGGGTCAAATCCTTATTTAGATACAAGTCTTCTCCTGAGAGTCAACTGCTTAAGGATCCATCAACAAATGCTCATTTAATCCTGCATCAGGGTGAAACTCTTCAAGACCCAGGACAAGAAATATTTATGCTATCTGGGCCGGAGGGTGAAAATGGGTACAACGCCCCACATTTCAGCTGGGTTATGCAGCTAACACCACCCGTCCTTGCTGCTATGATAGGGTTTCTGGAAAGACTTTTCTGAGCTCTTGACTATAAGTCTGAGCTCGATACCAACCCTGAACCGATATTCGTTACGGCTTGTCCCCATGCACACCTTCCAACCTGGAAGATGGACTTTTCATATTAATGTCTGCCTCCCAGCCAAGCAGAACATACTTCTGCATAATCCCTTCTTATTTTTGCCCTGTTTCAATCTACCTGCCAATGCGTCAGCCTTGTAATGGGGGTGCTACTTCTCCCACGAGCTAAACTGCAGCTGATTAGATGCTCCCTGTGTTTTATGCCATCAGGACTACAATGAAAAGCTAGGGTTAAATTTTAAAGACGTGAGTCTCTAGCCCCAGCCACAGTGCACATGCCCTGTGTCTTGCACTGCAGGATCTTACAGCCGGCTCCACACACAGCCTATGCCCCCCAGCTCCCGGGGGCAGAAAACAACCCCCAGATCCCACGAGTGAGGCCTAAAGGTGTGATCACACAGGCCCGTTGCCCAACCAGTTCCCCCATGACGTTGGAGGGATTGTGGGGTATGCAGCAAAGGCTGTCGTGGGGCCCTGATGGAGGGTTTGGCTCTTGATCTGCAGAAGGGGGAGGCTCTGGATGAAAACTGGTGGCTTAGTTTGTGAACAATGAGAGGAGACACAATGGGAGAGTCCACACCCAGGCCCCGATTCTGCCAACTCAGGAAGGTGCTGAAGCCCCGGTGCGGGGAAAGACGTGCACTTGAGCACGTTCTTACACACATTCCTGGATTGAGGCTGAGATGCTGCAATAAGAAGCAAAGGGGAGAGAGACAAATAGGAGAAGACACACATCCTAAAGGCAGAACCCATCACCCATTTGTAGGATTTTCCCCGACTAGCAAGGCTGACCCATTAGTTGCTGCGTCCTGCGTCCTCTTGGATCCCAGCAGGCGTTTTGCATGCAGCTCCAGCAGCAAATGCTCTAAGGTACCAGCGATGCTGAGAGATGCTTTTAAAAACCAATCAGGCCTGGTGTTTTGTTTAAGGGAAGCTCTGCCAGCCGGCACGCTGGAAAGACTTTTAAAAAGGGCCTTTTAAACTTTACAATGCAGGACATTTCCAAGCAAGCCCTATGCCACAGAGCTTTCCAAGAAGAAAGACCTCCCACCACCCTATTATGCTCCATCCCATCCCCGGTGGTATCTGATTACCGTGGTCCAAACCCTGGTTTCGCTGCTCTGCAAAACTGCTCGGATGACCGGTGGTGCCTGAGTGCACGTGTGATGAACACACCGCGCAGCCAGCAGAATTGGTCTCCTGGCCCAAAACTGGTCCCCGGGGTAAAACAAATGCATGAACAATGCCAATGCCTACTGCAATTTAGCCAGGTTTCTGTTACACTTGTGATTGCATTTAAAGGACACTGCAATGGTTAGTGTCAAAATCACAGCTAATATAAAGCATAGGTCTGATTTTTCCCCTCACCCGTGAGTGACTCTGGAGTAAGTCCATTGATTTCAACAGTGTAAAATTGGAGTTAGTCAGCAAAAAAATTAACTCCAGCTTACATTACTCCTCAGAGGAAACACGCACTGCCCTCAGCTCACAGTAGGGATCAATGAGAGTTGAGTGCATGGATCAAACTGGTCCCTAAATCAGCCCTCTACAGACCGACAACTACTTCCAGAAGAGACCACTTTAAATACTATTAATGGGGAGAGATCTGCCCTCTACTAGCCGACGGCTACTTCCAGGAGAGACCGCTTTAAAACACATCATTTCATCCTTATGACCCTCCAATGCCAAAAGGCAGTTCCTAGTTTAGATTTGCTTGCACAGAAGCAAGTGTTAAATGGACCAGAGTGGAGATTTGTCTCTGCAGTTGCCCTCCGAGAAGCAGACAAGCTAGGAATAAAAGATTTTATCCTATGGCCAACAGGCATGAAGGAGGAGATGGGGGCAGAGACAACCCAGTGCAATGGTGCATTATCCTACTTGTTTCCTTTGCCTTCAGCTTCTGAGCCCCTGCTCCTTTTCTGTGCCGCATGGCTATCTTCTGCTGCAGCCCCGCCAACAGCTGCCCCCCCCTTACCTGGGACTTCCACTCATTTGGCTTAGACAATTTGCTGCAGTTTGTAAATCTGCTGCCCCTGAGCAAGCCTTTCAGTGGAGAAATACATTGAAAGCAGCAGGGATATTGGGTTTACCGTGTTGGTCTAAAAGCATAGGCAGACAAAGCTCTGGGGGTAGAGGCGATACCTTTTATTAGACCAACTAAATAGTAGCAAAAAAGGAGCAAGCTTCTGACATTTCATTTCTCTTCACTATCAGTTGGGAAACTGAGCCGAGCTGAGCGTTAAGGTGCTAAATCGGACCCCAAGGTAAGCTTGCAGGTCGCAGGGAATGCAAGAGCTAAACAGGATTGCATCATTGGCACAATCCGCCTTGTCTTACCCCACTTTCTCTCGTGTGGACAGTAGATCTGGGTTTAGTGATGCGGCTCTGAGTCCAGCTGCAATTTGTGTCTCTGATCCGTACCACTTCCCTTGGGCTGACAAAGACAATGTCAGGAGCTTGCCCACCAGCAGTTAGATTACTCTTATCACCTGCACTTCCTCATTGTTTGTTCTTTGCTTAGAGAAATAGCGTGACTAGCACCGCTGCACCCCACTGAGAAAGATGTGTACTTGAGTTTCACTCGGGGGGAAAAAACACCGGAGCAGAGAGCAGTCACTAATACCTGTGTTATATTTCCATAGCTTCTGTTTCCCAAGCCACCCACAAAGCACCCTGCAGATAAAGGATAATTGCCTGTCCTCAAAGCACAGGCGTTGCCCCATCCCACATTGCATTGTCAATACCTAGCTATGGGTGCAGTGAAACGCAGCCTCCTCTGGGGTGGAACGAGACCACTCTATAGCAGCATTCAGCATCTCTGCAGGGTGGATGCAGATTGCCCCGCAACACAAATGGACTTCTTGCCTGCTACAGTCACGGAAACATCAGCAAATCAAGGCACAATAAATATCCAGAACATGTCCTAGCTGTTTGAGAGACCTGAAACATTCCCTCTCCCTGGGGATCTCTCAGCTCCCTCTTTAGCCTATCTGCTATTGAGTAGGATACTCAAAAACACCAGGCTCTGATCTGAAATCCAAAAGCCTCGTCTCAGAGCTGTTTGCATCACAGCCACACCAGGCGAAAGAAAGCGCAGTGCATATTTGCATTGTGCATACATGAATTAAGAAGGTGCTAGCATAGCATTAATGGTGTGATGAAGAGCACTAATACCACGGCATAAAGATGAGCTAGAAGACAAAGAGAGTGAGAGCAAAGATCACAGAAACAAAGGAGATCTCCCTGCCTGGTTGCTGCTACTCTGAAGGTGTGTGCATACATGTGTGTGTGTGTGTGTGTGTGTGTGATCTTCCCCACACTTTATAGTGCCATCGACCTATGCATGTCAAGTAGATTAAAAAACCCTTCCAGTACACAGCCACGGCTCCTCTTTGCTGCTCAAGTGCTGGCGAGCTGAAGGTACAAAGCCAGCACTAAGGGGCGAATCGTGCCCTGTAGCATCCTGACACCTCTGAGATTCCTCCTGACTTACTCCAGGATTGCTGAGCGCAGAGTGCACGAACGCACTGCGCTTCTTTGGAAAGAAAACCCCAATTTGCTGTCACAGCCTGTTGGTCCTAGGCGTAATGTGTTAGTTTACTGTATCAAGGGTCTTAGTTTCTTCTCTTGTCTTTGCTTAGGCAAGGCCCCTTTGAATCCCTGGGATTCGGCATTGCAAAGATCTGAATAAAGGCATCACAAGCTGGCTTGGCATGAATGGCTCTAACCCAACTGGGCACTGGTTAACATTTCCTTAAACCCAACCACTGGCTTCCCAAGCCCCTGACCAGCTCCCTCCAGCCCACGGCCATTATTCCCGCAATGGTTATGGCTCATACGGTACCTGCAGCACCTTGCTCTCTTCCATGCACCCCTTCACAGCAGCCATGGAAAATGCACCGCTTTCTCCGGCTCCAAACAACTCTCCACAACCTCGGCCGCCACCTCCTCTGGTGCTGCTTCATGGCCCAGGCCTCTTGTCCCCGGTAGGCAGCCGCGGCTCTGCAGTGGTGCCTCCCCGGCACGGCTGGTCACTGGCTGTGCACGCAGGCAGGAGGTCCCGTTAGAGGTGGAAGGGTGGCTTTTTATGCCTTTTTTCCTGTATAAATCAGGATTGGGATGGACAATCCCAGACAGGACTTCCTGTGTGTGTTGCTCACTGATAACGAGCTCTGTTAGCAGAACAAACACTGCAACCGGCTTGCAGCGGCCCCGAGAGGGGGAGAGGGGCTGTGAATGAGACAGCACCGGTAGCCCCCCCAGGGCTGCCCACCCACCGCGGCATGGCATGAAACAGTGTCCTCATGGAAACCTGTGCACAGGGTGCCACTGCCGACGTACCCACATGTACCCC
Organism: Alligator sinensis; assembly: GCF_000455745.1. NCBI lineage: Eukaryota > Metazoa > Chordata > Crocodylia > Alligatoridae > Alligator > Alligator sinensis. The sequence continues at coordinate 6,936 of NW_005841869.1, forward strand.
GGCTATCAGGCCTAGCAGCCCTCCTGGACTGCCTCCAGCATCCCGAAAGCAGCCAGGCCATACCAGTCCCCAAGTCGCGTGGCATTTGGGGGATGCAGACGGACAGACCAGAGAGAGGGGAATGGGGCTGCCATAGCTGCCCACTGTCGTGGCCTCCTCAGGGGTCACAAGGCGGAGGGACGAGGGAAGCTTTCCAGGGCCAGTCACATGCTGTAGTTTTTAGCAATAAGCCTGTTTACCTTGGCCTCCCTTCCAGCTCTATATTAAGCACACTTTTACAGACCTGACGCCCCGTCCGCACAGCAAAAAACAAGGGCGCTTGTGATGTGGTGTCAGAGGCAGTGAGCAGAAAACTGGGCAGCCCCTTGCACGCGAAGCAGACCCAGCCCTCCCTTGGCCCCCAACCTCAACACGCAGTCCTGGTGCTGTCTGCCCAGATTTAGGACAAACGTGGCTATTTCTGGAGGTGTTAAAAACTAGGAATGCGGCATGCTTTTCTCTTGGGTTTTAATTTGCTAAAGATATTTAAAGCGCAGGCTTTCCAGTGGTCTTGGGCTTAAGGAAACCCACCCCGGCTCCAAGGCCAGGTGAGCCAGTAGAGAACGGGCCTTTCATGTCAGCTCCACCTGCTCCAGCTCATCACATGGCAGCAACGACCAAAACCCCTTCACCTCTGGTAGCCTAACCAAAATGAGCCATGGTCAAGTTCCCATCCGTGCATAACCCCCGCCTGGTAGCTTCATTATTATTGCTAGTAGTGATGGGCTCTAGAAGCAGCATAGGATCCCCATCCTCAATGGTGAAGGTACATCCCCATCCTCAAATGTGAAGCTTGGGGCTCTGATACTGCTGACCCTGTGTCTGGATTGGCATTGCTATCTGTGCAGCTCCACTTCATGGTCATCAGCGGGTCTTTTTTTATCCTCTCAGCATCCTCTGGGCGATAAGGATGCCCTCGCCTCATTTTGGAGCTGGAGAATTGAGCGGCTAGTTCTACATCATACCAAAATAGGACTCCAATTTTCATCATCTGAGTGCCAGGCCAGTGCCCTGTCCACCAGACAGTCCTTCCCACCCTAGTTTTGGAGGACGGCAACCTGGCACGTTGCATTGGCACTAAATCCACTGAGCAATAAAAGAAGAAAATGTGGGAACCTTTAGTATTTGAGTGAGTTGGACAAGTTGGAGATGGCATTTCCCCTGCCCTGCCACCACTGATGTCTTCACCAGTATTTCATGGTAAACCTTTGTGGAGGTATCCAGAGGAGGAAATGAATTCACAATTTCAGTCCAAATTTCAAGTGAGCAAAGGCACAATCAGCCTTGTAACACCTGCGAAGCTGTTGCTCCTTTTCCCAGTCCCTCTGAAAGCAAATACTCTGAAAACACAACCCCTGTCTCCATGGATGCCATGCTGCTGTTAAGAGCAAGGCCTTACTGATACCTGCACCCCGAGTCAGTAAAACACTAAGCATTTGCTTAAAAAGATCCCTGCTCGACCCATCCCTTCATCAGGTGAGCAGATCCACAAAAACAGAAGCAATTTAGAAGCTGAAAGTGTAGGGTTTTAAGGTCCCGATATAGCAAAATGCTTTAGCATAATTACATCCCTGTTTAGCAAAGCAGTCCAGCACGATCTCAACCTCAACTTCTATGAGACGCGAATGTGGCCCTGACTCAGGGACGTGCTCCCTTGAGAATTTGTTTTCCTGGATAGGAGTCTTTCCGTTGCTGAAGTCCCCCCGCTCCCCAATATCATTGTAATTGGATTTCTTTTTGGAAATAGTTGGTTTCAAGTTGTGCATAGGTTACCATCGCCTCCATTATTGCAGGACTCGTGTATTTGTTGCCCGTCACTGTGATATCCCATTAAGGTTTCATGGTTGTACAGTGCATTGCACATAGTGACTTCCACTGCTTCCTGTGGCTTTCCAGTCCCTCACCAGTATGACTCCACAGTGTGTACGGGTCCCGCAGTGCCTGCTTTGCCCTCTGCTCTGATCAGCCCCCTTTACGGCAGCTAGGGTGTGTATGTGGGGGAGGGCACTGCACCGAATAGACCAGGTAATGCAGTCCCTTGAGGTGTGTGCATGCATACAGCGCTGTGTGCAGTGCTGTGCTGAGCTGTGGGTGCCCACTGCCTGGGGGACGCTGCTGGGCTTATGCTTTAAACTCAGAAAGGGGCTGCATAGCACAAGAGGACTGAGCCACCCCCTTGGCCCAGAGGCTTAGGGCCTGGGGGAAGTTTTGACATCTTTA
>NW_005841869.1:9225-10035 GCF_000455745.1 Alligator sinensis
GGCTCAGTCCTGAGGGGTGCTGGGTGCCCACAGCAGCATTGACTTAGCTCATCTCAAAAAGCCGCAACCCCCAGGACTCTGGAAAGATCTAATCCAGATGCAAACCGATCATCTCCACCGACCGCCCCCAGCCCTAATCCCTCCTCTCCCACGTGCTTTGCCTATTTGTAGGAATAAATCTCACTCCATTGTTGAGGACCGATGAGCCACCCACGCAACAGCACCAGATCTCATTGAGGCCGATGGAGACTTCTTCATCGGACTTCCTCCTTTGAGCCTGCCAGAGTGAAAACTGCCATGCGTGGAAAACATTTCCTGTTTACCGCCGTGTAGCTTTGCTATTAGCCAGCGTGGCCAAGCATGGTCACAAGGGGCCACGGCGCTGGGATATAATGGGAAATAATGACGCTCCAGCTCGGAGACATTCAGTATCCTCTTGCGAAGGTCAGGCCTTCGGGAAATGGCAGCGCGCCCGGTTCTGCTGTCATGTGCGTGTCTGTCTGTGGGTGCACTCGCTGCATGCTTGAGGGTTTGTGTGAAGCCCCATGCCATGTGGTTGGCAACCAGGGGCTGATTTTCAAAGGTAGTCCTCCACCTAATGATTCAGAAGGGTTTCCAAAAGAGCCTGAGAGCGGAGCTTCAGTTGTACTGATTTCAACACGAACTCGCTGCCCAACTTACCTGGAGACTTTTAAAATGCTGAAAACCTTTATTGTGCATGTGCTGGTGTATGTATTGCATTAAATCTAGTGTGGCAGAGCACAGGGTGTCTCTGCCACTTTAAGGGCCTGGAGCTGGCAGCCTCCAGGT
>NW_005841869.1:10277-10960 GCF_000455745.1 Alligator sinensis
CAACCAGTGGGTTGCGGGCGGGGAACATAGACCCCGGGTTGTGTGTGGGGTACGTAGACCCCAGCCCCAAAGGGGGCAGCTTTGAGACGCCCCAGGGAGGGGGCAATATTACTAGGAAGCCCAGTGCGGGCGCGACGAGCCCCAGAAGGGGGACTGTTGAGAAGCCCAAGGTGGGCACGGCGAGCCCCGAGGACGGGGGGCGCCATATCGAGAAGCCCAAGACGGGTGTAGCGAGCACGGCCATAGGCTAGTGCGGCAACAGCCCTCAGATAGGGGCAGGGTGCTGCGGTGGACCGCAACGGAAGGGGTTAGTAGTACGATGCCCCAGGAGAAAGGCGAGGTGCTGCGGTGGTCCCCGGAGAAAGGGGATAGCAGTGCGGTGAGCCTGGATCAGAGAGGGTAGCCGTGCGGTTGGCCTAAAGGACCGGAGACCCGCTAGAGGGTCCCTGAGCGGGACAACACTTTTAGAGAAGGCCCAGAGTGGGCTCGACGAGAGTCCCAGTGAGGGGCTGTATATCAGAAGAGAGAGCCCGGAGCGGGCTAGATCACAGAGGAGGCCCAGGGCGTGTATTTTGACGGACCAACGTCTGGTACATCAGCGAGGCTTGGGGCGTGGTATTAGGGGTTGGTAGGAGCCACGCGTAGCCCATAAGGCTAGGGGGGCTGGAGAGCACCCCTCCTAC
>NW_005841869.1:11008-46567 GCF_000455745.1 Alligator sinensis
TGCCCAGGGAGTCGTAGGCAGCCTCCCAACTATACATAAACATCAAAGACGTGGCGGGCGAGAATTTGAGGGTGCCCTTGGGCCGACTTGGCACGGTGAGGGGGCCGTAGAGAGATCACGGCCCTCCTGACGGACCCCGCCGTGACATCTAGCAATCCCTCTGTCAGTGCATGTTGTGGGGCAGTGCTGCTTGCAAGTGGATACCCCTCAGTTTGGAGGGGAGACATGCTGCATACACAAGAAGGGGTAGCACGGGGGCCAGTAACTGAGATGACGCCCTGCACTCCCGTCAGCGTGCTTTGGGGAAATGATGAATGTGGAAGAAAGGGAAGGGAAATGAATCAAATCAGCTGAGTTTCCCAGCACCTGAGAAAGACAAACTGCAAATGCTGTGGCCAGACTGCACTATTCAGCTGCCCTGAGCAGAGAGGCGGAGGTTGGAGAGGGTCTGTGCAGCCCTCTGCTTCCCTTAGGGGTGGTCAGCCTGGTTGTTCGTGCACCCAACACAGGATGGTGATGAGGGAAGGCCAGTCCCAGGGCTCCACCTTCTCCTCTTGGAGCAATGGGCCCCCAAAAGCACCTGGCAGAGCAATGCTAATGATGTCCTGTGCACCCCTGAGCCTCGGGCGACACTCTCCAAAGTCTAGCATGGCACTTGGATGCCCATCGGCTGTATCAGCTCAGTGGTTAGATATTAGTGATGGGCTCTAGAGAAAAACCTGCCAGAGGGCAGGGCTATGGGAATAGAGGGACAAAGGGCAGGGTAGATTTGTACCTTATAGACTAACCAAAGTAGGAGAGTGTGTGTGTGTGTGTGTGTGTGTGTGTGTGTGTGTGTGTGTGTAGCTATATATCTCAATATACGGCATAGCTCACAAAACCTTGTGCATGTGTGTGTATATCTATAGATATAGATATAGAAATAGATATAGCTATATACACACAAACTCCTCTTTGGTTAGTCTGTAAGGTACAAATCTACCATGCCTTTTGTCCACCTGTTCCCATAACCCTGAACTGTGTTGTTTTAAATTGGTGGTGCGCGATCTGTCAGAGTTTGGGAACCGCTGCTCTAGACCCCATCACTAATACCTATGATAGATAGATAGATAGATAGAGAGATGTAGTACAAGCTTTCATGAGCTGAAGCTCATTTCATCATATACTGCAAAAGGGCATGCAGACAGACAGATAAATGGAGGGGATGTATCAGGATACAAAAACACTCATTCAAAGTGGGTGACTTTTCTCCTCTGGTTGTGCTCAGTGCCACTCTGCACTTATGAACATTTTGAGCCAATGGCTCTTGGTGTATTGGAGAAACACTAGTAGCTAAATCCTATTATCAACCCACTGCAGGAAATGTTTGCTCTTAAGTGTGTACTGCCCCTCCTTCCCCAACAAATGCCAGTCTCCTCTGTCCCAGAGAAGCTAAATTCTGCCTGTTCAACTCTTACTGTCCTTAGTAGCCTTTGTCCGAGAATCAGTTGGTCACCAGCCCGACTCTGCTGAGATAGTCCATTTGCTCATGATTTAATCAGAAAGCTGAATGTATTTCAGGGAGAACATTATTCCATACCAAGGTGCCACATCTTAATTACTGACCATCATGTAATAAAAATCCCATGCAGAGAGCAACCAAAAGCCAACGGCCGTAGCATCGTTCCCCTCCATGCAGCTTCACTCTACCAGGTTTCCCTCCTGCCACACGTTTCATACAGCCTGGCCTTGCTCTGCTTCTAGGAAATAGCACGCGGCCTGCATTTGCGTGGGGCGCTGGTCTTGGTTAGCGGAAATCAGCCACTGCTTTGCACTCAGAAGAGCTACCCCAATTTGTCCCAGCAAAAGTTCTGGCTCATGGTTCATTGGCATTTAGGGTTTAGAGAAAGCCTGTCTAATAACTTAAACAGAAGCTAAGGAGCTGTCTAAACCCTTTGCAGGAAGATCAGATGCCATGAGAGTGCCGTGAGTTTGGGAACGTTTGCTAACAATCAGATTAAGAGCATGGGACTCTGGTTTCCTTGGCTCTATTTCCACTGATTTATAGTGTAATATTTGGAAAGCCACCTAATTCTTCTTGCTTCTGTTTTCCCATGTGGGTGCAACAAAACCTATGGTCCATTCACAAGGATGGACCAACTAAAAGTGCTTTTAGATTATTGCATGACAGATGCTGGAGAAATATGACTTTATTCTCCGTGATTTGAAACTCAGCTGACTGTACTTCCCTTATTCAAAAAAACCAAACCAGCCAGGTGCTTACCCGAAAGGTCCGAAGACCAGTATGGGGCTGTGATGCTGGCTGGAAATAGTATTTTAAATCTGACACTCTTTGGGAGGGAGGGGGGAAGCTGTTCATTGCTTTTCTTCCATGATCCTTGATGTGCTGTTCCCATCCTTTAACGCCCCATTGATTGCACTAGCAGCAGATGGTGGTTCTGCCCCGCGTAGCAGGTGTGTTTCACCTATGGGGACCTGGAAGGAATACAGCCCACCGGGCTGGTCCCATATGCGGTGTTCCTCCCATCAAATTCATACCATGTCCAAATATGTGGAGCCAGTGCATTTTACGGCCACACTCGACTTCTGCAATACTTCCAGGGCCCTAGGCACATGGCTTACCCTTCACTCTTTGGGCAATCAGCCATCCCTTTCTTTTGTCCTCTCTGCTTTCGCACAGAGGATGCATCAGGCGTGCACCTGTGAGCCAAGATTAGCCCCACATCTGGCATTCGCATGTACAGTGTTCATTCCTTTGGGCATGCAGAAGGGTGCTGGATGCAGGGGATCGCACATCTAACCCCGACAGAGCCCTGAAAAGTCTAAACAATCCCAGGACCACTCCTCTTCACCAAAGCAACGGGACAAAGTGGGGGAAAAATCCTTCCTAGATTTTACAGCAAGTCCAGCGCGTGTCGGGAAAGAACTGGGGGAGTTCACACAGGGCTGTGTGAATACCCAGGCAGGGCAGACACGATTAATAAAGCTCAGGATTTGTATTCCTCATTATTGATTCATGCTGCTTTAAAGCGCTCCGCACTGAACTTGGCAAACAACAGAACTGGATGAAAAATGAGGCTTCCCCCACACCGTCCTTAGGGAAAATCTTTAACACAAACAAGAAAAGGTTTTGTCAGCATTTTTCATCAAACAGTTTGGGGTTTCCATAGAAAATCTGAAAAGTATTTAAAAAAAAAACCTGGGAAAAGCAGGTTTGGGTGTTTTGACAGAAACCTCCAAGCATTCCCTTAAAGTTGATATTTCCCACAGATGTTTTGGTTTGGATGAAAAAGCCATTTTCTTGATGGCAAAACATATTTCCAATGAAGCATTTCAACCGTCTGTAAATACAAACACTGCACTGCTTGTCTTGGTGGAGAGCCATACCGTGAGCTCAGATGCCAGGGCAATAAAGGGTGGAGAAGTACCTAACACAGACAGGTGGGCGAGATCAGACAAGACTAATTACATCTTCTCCATCCAGGCCACAGATTTGGGCTGCTTCCATTTCTCAGGCACCTCCCTCTGGACAGCAAATAATAGGGAGACCCACAATTAAAATAGCTACTTGGGTTATTATGCTGCACGAGACTGGAATCGTTTGCTGGTGGCGATGGTGTCCGGCGGCTGATTTGGTTTGGTTTTTTTAACGTAGTCCGTTGAAAGAGCTGCTCCCTAACAAACTTTTTGAAAAATCCCAACTCTGGGAAGTCTGTTCACATTGCATATTTCCCATATGGTTTTAGCTTTCCTGATGCTTGCGGACTGATTCCTATTTCGAGGGCCTGGACAGATGACTCATCTGTACCAGAATAAACAAGAAGCAAGCACAGGGTGGAAGCTCCTGAAATGGTGCAGTTTAGCAGTGTAGTCCAGTGTAGTACTACCCTGTGGGGGGAAAAAACCAGCAAGATACACTGGCATAGATGTCATGTGTCCTCAGTTAACCCAGAATAGCCACAGCTTGAATAATGCAAGCAAGCTGTGACATAGGATCATAGACAATGAGGGTTGGAAGAGACCTCGGGAGGTCACATCTAGTCCAACCCCCTGCTCCAAGCAGGACCAGCCCCAACTACATCATCCCAGCCAAGTCTAGCAAGGTCTTCAAAACCTCCAAGGATGGAGACTCCACAGCCTCTCTGTCCCAGTGCTTCACCACCCTCCTAGTGAGAAAGTTTTTCCTAATATCCACCTTGAACTTCCCTTGCTGCAACTTGAGCCCATTGCTCCTTGTCCTGCCATCTGCCCCCGCTGGGAACGGTCCAGTCCCATCCTCTTAGCAGCCATCAGCTCCCTGCATGGGGGTTGCAATCAAATCCTCCCTCAGTCTTTTCTTCTGCAGACTAAATAATCAGCCTGTCATCACCAGTCCTGTCCCCCAGCCCCTGAACCACTTTCGTTGCCCTCCACTGGACTCTTTCCAATGTGTCCACATCCTTTCTGTAGCGGGGGACCCACAACTGGACACAGGACTCCAGATGTGGCCTCATCAGTGCTGAAGAGAGGGACATAATCACTTCCCTCAATCTGCTGGCAACACACCAGTGCAGTCCAGTATGCCAGTAGCCTTCTTGTCAACAAGGGCACACTGCCAGCTCATATTTCCCAGGCATTAGTAGTGCCTAGATCGACCGCCACCCCAGAGTAAGGGGCTATCTGTTTGCTTCAGATTCCAGTGTAGTTCACATTGGTCTACAAACCCAAACTACAGCAGCATTAACATGTGATGTGTCCAGGCCCCAGCTCTGCAAAGATATGAATGGGAAAGATCAGTACGGTCCAACACAAAGATCTGCCTTTATATACCAGACAACAGACAGAAGGACGACTGTGTCTGCTTTTCAAACTGCTGGGTGGGGAGATCACAGCCTCCCGGGAGATCCTCAGCTCTTTCCCCCACAATGGATTTCAAGCTTGGCACTTCTTGGGGCAGGGATCATCTTTCCTGTCTATTTGTCCCGCTGTTCTGCCAGAATATAAAGAAAAACTCCACGTATTAATGTCCTGATCCAGCTTCACTGAACCTGATTCAGAGGGGGAGGCTTTCCATGTGGATCAGACCATGTCTTACAGCTCCTTGCTATTTAACACCACAGGCTAATTATTATCGATTCGCAGGTTGTTTAACCATGACATGCCAATGGCTTGGCTGAGCTCTGACGGTAATTAGGGTTTTTTTGACTGCATAGTCCAAGGGCTGAATTGTGCTCAGAGGCAAAGGATCCTGCTGATATGAGTATGCAAGTCCTTGTTCGAGCCCAGATGCCTTTCATAACCTCACGACATACAACCCAATCAAGTCAGCGGGTCCGGATGCTCTCCACCCCAGGGTGCTGAGGGAGCTGGCTGGGGTTATTGCAGGGCCCCTGGCACGGCTCTACGAGCGATCGTGGTGCTTGGGCCAGGTGCCAGACGATTGGAAGGTAGCTAATGTGGTCCCCATCTTCAAAAAAGGGAAAAGGGAGGACCCGGGCAATTATAGGCCCGTCAGTCTTACCTCAATCCTGGGGAAGCTCTTTGAGAAGATCATCAAGGAGCACATTTGTGATGGGCCGGCATCCGAGATGATGCTCAGGGGCAATCAGCATGGATTTATTAGGGGGAGATCATGTCAGACCAACCTGATTGCCTTTTATGATCAGGTCACAAAGGCCATGGACGCAGGTGTCGCGGTGGATGTAGTCTTTCTGGACTTCAGCAAGGCCTTTGACACCGTCTCTCACCCCATCCTAATTAATAAACTAGGCGACTGTGGCATAGACGCCTACACGGTCAGATGGATTGCAGATTGGCTGAAGGGTCGCACTCAGAGGGTGGTGGTGGATGGATCATATTCGACTTGGGGGGAGGTGGGTAGTGGAGTCCCTCAGGGCTCGGTCCTGGGGCCTGCGCTGTTCAATGCCTTCATCAGCGACCTTGATGTTGGGGTGGAGAGCAACCTGTTTAAATTCGCTGATGACACCAAAATTTGGGGGGAGGTGAGCACGCTAGCAGGGAGAGAGAGATTGCAGAAGGATCTGGATAGGTTACAGGGGTGGGCAGACAGGAACAGGATGCGTTTCAATACGGACAAGTGCAGGGTGCTGCACTTGGGTAGTAGGAACCAGCAGCACACTTATACGATGGGGAACTCCCTACTTGAGAGCACGGAGGCGGAAAGGGATCTTGGTGTCATTATTGACTCCAAGATGAACATGGGCCGACAATGCGAGGTCACGGTTGGCAGGGCTAACCGGACCTTGTCGTGCATCCACAGGGGCATCTCGAGTAGAGCCAGGGAGGTGATCCTCCCCCTCTATGCGACGCTGGTCAGGCCGCAGCTGGAGTATTGTGTCCAGTTCTGGGCGCCGCATTTCAGGAGGGATGTGGACAACATGGAGAGGGTCCAGAGGAGGGCCACCCGCATGATCCGGGGACAACAGGGCAGACCCTACAGTGAGAGACTGCGGGACCTGAACCTATTCAGCCTCACAAGAGAAGGCTGAGGGGGGACCTGGTGACCGTCTATAAACTCACTAGGGGGAACCAGAAGGGTTTGGGGGAGACGCTGTTTCCCCTAGCCCCCGCTGGCATAACAAGGAGTAATGGGCACAAGTTGATGGAGAGGAGGTACAGATTGGACATCCGAAAAAACTACTTCACAGTCAGGGCGGCTAGGAGCTGGAACCAACTTCCAAGGGAGGTGGTGCTGGCCCCTACCCTGGGGGTCTTTAAGAAGAGGCTGGATACTTACCTGGCTGGACTCATTTGAGTCCCGTTTTTGGTTTTAGGGTGAGTGGTTTTTGGGTTGTTCTCCCGCCCTGGCGGGGGGGCGGGCTAGAAGATCTATTAGGTCCCTTCCGACCCTGAAACTATGAAACTATGAAACCCCTCTTCAGGACCAGCCTCTGCTGTGGTCACTGCTTGAGGCATGCTCTGAGATCCACGTGTGTGCACACGCCGGCTCAGACACCGATGCATTGAAGTGCAAGCCAAAGTCATGCCTGACTTGCTGCCAAAAAAGTGAGCCCAGAAGAAGCCCGGCCTGGGCTGTTACAACAGGTTACTGGAGAGTCCTGAGCACCTGGTCCACAGGGAGCCGTTTGTTTCTTTGCCCCATTCACAGACCACGAACATTTGGTTTCAAGAAGGGCCTGAATGCAGCCTCCCCGCGGACGCTCCCCAAAGGGAACGGGGCGGCAGGGAGCTGCGTGCAGACCGCAGTCGCATGACCGGCTCCGTGAGCTCCGCAGCTGAATCCTTCTTGACTTGAGAGTCAAAGGGAAAGCTGGTGAGAAAGGCAGGGAAGGCGGCTCAAGATCCTTGCTAATGACCATCTGTCCCATAAGCTGAGTAATTGGGCCAAACCCCTCTGCTCGTCGGTGGGGAACGTGTAGCATGGGACTTGCTAGGAACCCACCAAGAAAAGGGGGCAGAGTCCGAATCCGTGGCTGAGATTTCTGCTAGGGGATTTGCATTCCCAGCTCCCATTAGCACTACCAGGAAACTCGTGCCCAAATTATCCTGGCAGCTCGGAAAATACCAGCCTTTGTTCCAGTTTTCCAGTAAAGTGTCCCCTAAGCTTTCTGGAAGAGGGGGAAAACTGTTAGGCTTGCAAACAACTCAATGGCCTGGATGATTCAGTCGATATGCACGTTGTAAAAAGCTCTGAAGGCGGGGACCATTCCACCGGCATTGCCAAGGCATATTTTGGGGTAGTTAGTCCCTGCGGCTGTTTATATTGCGATAACGTCTACGATGGGAAGGAGGAACTCTGTGAAAGCAATCTCACTGCCTCTCTTTTGCCAAGCCAACTGGGTAAGGGTTTCCTGATGGGGTTTCTTTATCTTCTCTGGAGAATAAATGTCTCAGGCTCAGCTAGCTGCAGAGACCTGTACCCTTATGTCACAGATAAAGATGCTCCTTGGTTCGAACAAGGTGCGACTGGCTGACAAAACACGCCGAGCTGGTCGGCGAAATAAATGCAATAGGAAAAAATGGAGAGAGAAGGGGTCTAATCTCATTTGTGATCTCAGAATGTGATGAGTCCCAGATGTTTCTCCTTTTGCTACAGGGTAGGCACTACACCAAAGCTTCAGCAACTTGTCAGACCGGGCTTTGATGGCCTAAGTCATTTCTCATCTACAGCTGAAAGTTATAGGAAGAAGGTCTCCCAGGGACTGAACAAGCATTGAATTATTTGTCCCAAACTGGCTTATGCAGTATTTGCTAGTACTGTATATTAAGTATTTGCCAATACTTGTACAGTATTTGCTAGCTTAGATTATTTGCTAACTTAAATTGATCTAAAGAGTGGGTTGTGTGCACGATGCAGCTGCTCGGTTGAACGTTAAAAGCTGATATCAAGCTCTGAACCCAAGCATCATGAGCTCAAGCACTCCCGTTGACTTCAGTGGGCTCGGAGCAAAGTCTGCGGCGAGGTTATTTTCCGTGGAAACATACTTAAATCAAGTCATTCATTTCACCCAGGTCCTTGCAGCTGTGATTCATTTCCACCAGGACAACAGTTGCACAAAAGTTAACATCGCCTTCCCAATTCTGCAGTTTTTAAACAAGTATTCCTCCATGGCTGGATCTTTTCTTCCTGCCATTTTTCTTCTGGTTTGTATTAGTGTAAGGTATGTCAGACTATGGTGACAGATTGTTACCTAATGGCTCGTGTCCGTTACACGCGGTCTTGAATTACCTTCATAATCATCTGTTTTCTCCCCCCGTTCGCCAACGAAGCGTCATTCCTAAATCAGCGCTCTTCTTTCAGCAAACAAATAAAATGTGCCTCGGTAAGATCTCCAGCAAATGACACCGACTGATCAAAGGACTGAGCCAAGAAAACCCAGACATTTCCTGAACTTTGTGGATTCATCAGAAAAAAACCTTCCCCCTCCTTCCAGACATAATCATCTGCTTCCATGGGGCTTGGAAACTTTAAGAAAGAAATCCAAGTTTAAAATGTGTAAAGAAAGAAAGAAAATCTATAGGCAGCCATTGAGAAATATTGCATCAATCCAGTCTCTCACAAACCAACACCACCCTACATATGCACAAAGGAAAAGCAAAGATAGGACATATGATGAATAATTTTACAGTGTCTATTAGGGAGCAGGGAATACAGTTCATCCCTGCACAGAAGGTCCAGCAGAAGTCCTGTGCATTGCACATCTCCCATTTCAGCTGTATAACGAGTAATCCGCATGCATCAATTAAATCTCATTTACTCAGTTGACTAGTCCCTACAGCTGAAATAGGACTGAGCAGTGCATTTGTACCGGCCCTCTGTATGGCCTTGGATTTTGCACCAAGTGAAGGACCCATACAGAGATGTATTTCCCCCTTGGTTGCAAAACAAAGTCTAGTGAACGAATGGCACAAAACAGGAACCTGGAGGCTGTTCCCATGTGGTACCCCCGTCAGACTCGTCCAGCTGTTAAACTATTTGCAGCCCTAAACATCGGACACCCCTCCCAGGTCCAAAAGCCAGTATAACCTACAGATGTATAAATGATATGAAGTGCTGCATTTTCTTCCTTTAGAGAAATGGAGTAAAGACCACTGAAATATGAAGGCTGGCATTTGATATACTGATGTGAAGTCAATGAGAAAGGCCCAGTGCTAGACTGCCTATTACTAATGAACAGAATAGAGGTGGGTGAATACTGGATTATCTGGTTCAGTGGCCAAACTGAAAAATCAAGGCGGGGTAAAACAATCAATTCAATGCCAGCTGAAAAAGAAGTTTTTCACATTTTTCACTTAAGTAAAAAGCAAGGACATTTTATTTCTAGTGCACTCTGAATTTATTTTTTTTTAACCTGAAACAAAATATTTTGTTCTTCTGGTAGGGTTTTTACCCTTGTTATAATTTTGTACGAGTGAGGTCAATTTTGTTCATTAAAAAATGCCGTTTTGAAATGAAAAACTGAATACTTCACTTAGAAACTTTAAACATGAAAAACCTGGGCACTCTGAAATGAAACATTGCATTAAAAAAACCCAAAAAACACTTTTTTTGAAATGTTTTCACTGTTTGAAATTCCCTTCCTCCTCTTTGGGCAAATTTACTAGTCATTAAAAAGTGTCCAGATTAGAATAAAATACATTTAATTATTAAGAGTTGCCTTTATTCACAAATGATTTTTTTTTTAATTTAAAATAGCCACTGAGGTCAGAGTCTGATAGCAGTTGTGAGGATGTCAATCCAGAATAATTTAAATCCAGAATAAATTAAATGCAGAATAACTCTGGATGTAAATCCAGAATAACTTCCCTTCCGGAGCAACAATATAAATTGAATAGAGAATATACTTTTGGGACTTTAAAAGTCTAATTGGGGAATGATAGGTTGCACACCCCCTTTAAGAACCTATTCAAGTACACTGAGGACAGTATCTTTCGTACAGGCTTGTTGTAGCTACCATAAAAACAGCTCTTTCTTTATTTTCTGCTGACTTTACTGAACGTGCATCGATGGAACAGAGAAGTGGAGCTCGGCCCTCGCAGCCAGCCGCTGAATGCAGAAGTCAGAGCTTAGGGAAGAACAAAAGGAAAAAGAAAAGAGAACTGTTGATATGTGATATGTTCCCTCTTTAAGATCTGGTGTTTAGCAAAATGGGTCCTGCCATTTATTTTGCTTAATCACTTATCTCGAGCAAAGGAAGAGGAAATTCCCAATATTAACTAGGTCCCAAGGATTATTTTTGGTATCTAAAACTTCCTGATGAAAGGTTTTTCTGCTTGCTTTGGGGCTTTATTGCATATTTTACTGCAAGCTTCATAAACACCCATTATGCTCAGATTGCGGGGCTGTGTGCAGCTCAATTGGAAAGGGTGGGTATGTATTTCTTTTTTCTTTTGTTTCATTAATGCCCCTGGTAAATTGCACAGATACACTGAATTAGCAGCCAGTTATTTTCTTGTATCCTTAAATAAAGGATTCTGGTTCACACAGTCCGAAATCTCTGTTTCCTCTCGGGCAGGAAACAGGAAGTGAATGCAAGAGGGAGATTTGGAGTTTGCTTGCGAGAACAATTAAACTCTCATCCAGAGGGGAAAGGGATCTGCGTCAAGAGGAATTCACCTTTTTTTTATAGAGGGGAAGAGAAAATGACCTTTAGTTAAAAAGCCTGGAAGAATAAAAGGTCTGAGCGCTCAGCGCTGCCTGCACAAATATAGTCATAAACGGCCTTTTCCTGACCACAGATTCCAGCAGCCGCCTGCAATATTGTTTGACTGGTTCATACTGGCCGGCATGGCTGGAAGCTCAGTGCGGTGCTCAGCACCCCCACTAGTTATCCCAGGTGGAGGGCGTCACGCTCGTCCATCAGTCGTTCCACTTGAGCAGGGACAGTCCCTTGTTTTTTTGCAAACTATTTGCCTGATTTTTTCACTCCTTCCCTCCCCAAAGCTCTCCCAGGTCAATGCATTTCACAAGTGTTTCAAGCATTTTCCTTAAACACCTCCCAAATATCCCTCCGTGTATTCCAGTGCGTCCAGCTAGGACCCCGGTGCAACCTGTCACCGGGCCAGGAGCGAGCGTTGTTAACGACCGATCCGGGCGCTTCTAGAGTCGATTGTGAAAGTCGGGTTGAATTCCAGGAGTCAAGGATTGCATCCAAGGCCCCTGACCCACCACTCAGCCATTGCACGGAGCCATTGAATCAAGACCTTATTGTGCCGTATTATTTATTTGCTCTGGGTACCTAGGAGGGCCTGAGAGCCCCCCCTTGTTATAAGGGTGCTGTGCAAACACTGAACCAAAGAAGGGTGCAGTTTTCCTAGAGCCTGCAATCAAAGGACCTAGAAACAGGGTCTTTTTAAGAGGCATATCTATTCTAAGACAGGGCTTTACTTGCACCCAGTGCTCAGGCCAGGTTCCCTCTTTAGATCAACCCAGTGGGGGCTCTGATTCGGGGGTAGTTATGGATCACATGTCCAGCGGCAGTCGGTCATCTGAATGCCTTGGAAGATCTTGGCTTGATCCTGCCAAGTGCCAACTGACTTGAATTCTCACTGAAGTCCTTGATACTCTGCATCTTGTAGCCCTGGCCTCTGCAAAACAACTTTGGGCTTTAGCTCGGGGTAGTTAAAAATGAGAATACCCCCAAATGCACTTCCCTAGAGCCGTTCAGCTCATGCTTTCACTGTGCTGATGAGAGCTGAGGAAGCATTGATATCAGATAGAGAGTCAGGAACTGCAATACGGGAGTCCTTGCTCTAAGTGGGAAGAACCCCATCAATGTCAATGGGACAGTGGTTAACCTCGCGCCCGCTAAGGACTGGGTTAAGTGCCACAAAACGAGGTGTCAGGGTTCAGCTCGTGTTTGGATGCCCCAGCCAGAGCACGAGTGCATATGGGGCGGCTGATGGAGAGCCTCGGGGATGCAGCTGCGATTATTCTTCCCACAGATTTAAACAAGCCATTTTCCTCCCGTCCAAGCAAAATATTTGTTCAGATCGTGAAGCCGCGGCTGGGCAATGTCAGCACGGCGTGTCAGAGACATGTCACAGAAAC
Organism: Alligator sinensis; assembly: GCF_000455745.1. NCBI lineage: Eukaryota > Metazoa > Chordata > Crocodylia > Alligatoridae > Alligator > Alligator sinensis. The sequence continues at coordinate 23,520 of NW_005841869.1, forward strand.
GAATGAGGCCAAGCGAGCCAAATCCCTCCCCGGGGACGCACCACTCCAATCAGTGCAGACACACCCAGAAGGACCGGTTTGGCCCAAGAGTTAAAATATATTCGTTTGTGCTCCCTCCGTGTGAAATGTCTACGTGAACAAGCTTCACTCAGGCCAGCTGCTGCAGGGATTTCAGGGTGAGTATGGTATTGGGGGTCCTGCCATGTGCACAGTTCATGTGGACATACCTGAATTGCCCACACACTACCTAGCCCAGGTAGCATGGAGCAAAGTATAGCAGGGCCTGAGTACGGACCCAGGCTCCACAAGGCTGGGGCCGTGTTGCTAGCCATCCCCGAGCTAGCTGCAGTCCCAGCAGTGACTGGAGTGCCAACATGTCCCAGGCTTTTGCAGAATGAAAGACCCGAAGTCCAGCCTGGTCCCCAGTGGGTTCACTAACCTCCAAACTTGAGCTCTTCTCACCTGTGCTGGATGCACCCAGCCAGCATGGCATTCATCCCAAATCCTGCTTTCATGGACCTCCATTGGATTCTCTTCCTTGTCCTTTAAAGCCATGGACAGGTTAATACCTTGCTTCCTGAGGAGGTATCTGTGTACCCCATCGTGATGGCTGAATTCCCCCGAGGAGGCTTAGGCTGGGGAAAGCCAGGTTCAGCCTGGCAGAGAGGACCAGGATTGCTTCATGCTCAGCCGTGTGGCTGTGGCTATGGAGTTCACCGCCAAGATGGGACCGAGCCTGAGGTTTGCTAGCTTGGGCAATATAGTAATATTTATAGTAGTGTGAGATATATATATATATATATATATATATATATATATATAAAACATATATATGAAACTTTAAAAACTCATGTATTTCTGAAGTTTTCATATTAAATATATTTAATATTTATATATTTAGTGTGAGATATTAAATATCTACAATGCAGGAACAATCCTGGTGATGGATCCTAGGAAGCACGTGTCCTCGGTTTGATTCTTCCTAAGTGACAGCTCCCTCCCCATCACGTAGAGCAACTCCTGGCACTTCTTGGTCCATGTCACTGGTGCCCAGACACGCTAGTGAGGAAGGCCTTTGAGACACACTTTAGAAAAACCAAAGAGGTGCACATCAATGAAATCAACTCTTGATACCAAACCCACAAGTCCCTGCATAGATCTCAGCAGACATCTGTTTTCTTTCCCAGACTTCCATTTCCATGCAGCTGGAGTCACTTCCCATCCAATATCCGGAAGGATGTAACCATAGATCATAAAGTGCTATAGTGAAGCACATACTAGTGAATGGAGTGGGTCTCATCGCTGTCAGGATCGTGTCATCACAGACTTAGGGCAGACAAAGGTGTGGCTGGAAATAGTCCCTATTGCTAATGACTCCCGTGGCGTCAGGAAACGGCGTCATGCTGCCTCGTCGCTCAAACGGCTCATCTGCAGTTTCAGTCCCAAATGGTAGCAGCAGGCCGCTCATTGTGGGCATTGTGGTGTGCATCCTTTCTATTGTTACCAGATTCACCCAAGGCCAAATGCATGCAGATGGGCAAGCTATGGAAACAAGACAGCATTGCACTCGAGTTCAAGGGTGATCCTCAGGCTCCATTTAAGTCAGTGACAAAACTCCCGACTGCCTTCAGAGGAGCCTGGTTTTCATTCTGCCTACAATGCTTCCAGGCTGAGTATGGTATGATGAATTATGTGCTCACTTCATGAAGAGCTGGACAGTAATATTCAGGGCAGGAGTTAGCAAAGTTGACCCAAGTGAGTAAGAACTGGCAGGATGAAACCCAACAGTGTTTTGCTTGCAATCGGAGCCACTTGCCATTAACAGGGTAGCTCACAACTCATTAACCAGCGAGAGTGACAGTGCCTAAACTTTTCCCTTGTCCTGGAGAATGCAGCCTATAGTAACAGCTGTGTCTCCAGGTGGCTGAGGTGCACAAAACACTGCCAGCCATGCAGAGAGCATGTAAATATAGCACTGGAGGAATGTGCCCTGCAGAAGGGAGGAGGAGAACGGACAGGGAAAGTCACTGGAGGACAACGGAGCTGCCTCCAGAGAGAGAGGTGCAAAAAGGCAGGGAGAAGAGCTGGCCTGAGAAATCACTGCAGTCCCTGGGGTGAAAACCGGTCAAGGGCTTTTTGAGATAAGGCTTCACACAATGTGCACCACTCATAAAAATAGCCCACTTGCATTGACTCCCAGCACAGGGGGTATTTAAAGTATGTAGCCTAACAAGTTAGAAGCTGGCTGCTTTACGGGGAGAAAGCACACGTGATGCAGAAAAGGTCTGTGCAGTGAAGCAAGGGCAGCCGTGGGGAAGTCCAAGCATCGGCCTGGGGGGAGCCAGGAAGACTGGGCTGCATCCCAGCATTGCCTCGGACTCACTGTATTTCTCTTGGGTGCAATATTTAAACTTTTGCCATACCTTGAGTCTCCCACTGGAAAGTGAGGAGGACGCCCACTTTGCTGGCCCACTTGGGAGGCTACAAGTCTTGAAGGGCCTGGAGTGGCTCAGAAGGAAGGTGCTATAGAAGAAGCACCTTGTGATGAGGCTGCACCATGTGCTGGTGGGGAGATATTGCAAAAAGCCAACCAGTGGGTGGATTAGGCAGGACATAATGGGGAGAGCAGATGACCCTTCAGCACTGAGGTCCTGCTCCATTTATACTCAGTCCTATCCAGGGACCGAGTCATGAGCAAAGGTGAGCATGCAAGACTCCCAAGCAAGGGAAGGTAAAGACATCAGGCTTTAGAGCTCAGTCTGTGCCCGGAAAAGCCCATGTGGATTTAAATGCTTGACTGGTAAGAAAAGGGGTCCAGCTAGAAGCAGGCCCCACTTGCAGCGTGCTCCGTGGAGCTTTCTCCTGCTGTAGGGACCGCCATGCCCAGCTGACCGCGGTGGACTCGGTGCAACCCAGCAGGTTTGCTGGAAAGCTGATGCCATTATTAACGGGTGGGATAAAAATAACCCATTAGCGCCTTTATTCATAACAGGTTCAATATGGCTCAACAAATCAGACGCTTCTGGAGAGCTGATCTCTCACTGGCTGCGGGGCACAACGGGTCTGTTCTCCTGGCAAATGAGGACTCAAAAGGTCTCTAAGTTAAGGTTGCAGCCACAGCGATAACATCTGCATCAGGAGGCTGAGAGAATAGAAACCAGGTCATTGGACCAGAGCATGGTCACATGCCTCCTGCTTTGGGAAGAAACCTTTCAGCTTCGACGTGGCGTTTCTTTTCCGTAAAGGCATCAGTTTTGCCTCCAACGGTGCAAGCAGGAGATGGCGAGCGCGTGATAAACCTCTGTGCACGTGCACACCCCCTCCGGATCCAAACTCCTACCACCCGCTAGCTCCAAACCCCAGCCACCAAACAACCTTAGGACTGGTTATGAAGGATCAAAGCCACTCGCGCTAGGACTGAGCTGAGACACAGTAGAAACAATGGCATACACATTTCTTCCTCTTTTTTTTTGTTGCTTTTATTCAGTGTACTTATTTTTTCTCCCTGCTCTCAGACCCGACACTGTTAAGCAACAAACCCTGGGGTTAATGCCATGAAAAGCCTACTTTTGAAAGGAAATATGTTATTGCACTGCGCGGAGAGCCATCTTGAGCCAACGTCTGATGTCTTTGCCGCAGGCTTTCTGAGCACCATTCAGCAGGGAGGTTTCTTTGCATGGAGATGAGTGGACCATTGTACCCCAGGGATGCTCAGCCGGGGGATAACGGCGCATTCACTTTGCGCAGAAGCAGGCGACCTCTGTTTCCCGACTGGGGCTGTCGAGTGCTCACAGAAACACCGGTCTCGTCGGGGGCTATTTTCAAAAAGAAGCAAAAAATCCCTGCAAGATAAGAAAATGGATCTGAGCAGAATCGGGGAGGGGGGGACCTTGTACGAGAGGACAAAAGCAAAGAAAAAAAAAAAAAGAAATCTCTTTATTTGTGACAAGGTTTCCAGGCCAGGCAGCCCAACCGGACATCCTGCTTCAGTTCTCCTTCCGCTCTCTAATTAGCGCTGTGCTCAGGACGCGGGTGGTAATGTCGGCTCAGCATTTCCATTGCACAGGCCTGTTTTTGAGGTAGCTGAAGGAGTTGGCCCTAGAAAATGTATTGTCACCAGGATGTTGCTGAGCCCACAGCTGTCCCTCTCCTCTCTGTTGCAGAGCGGCACTGTGGACATCTTCATCGTGCAAAACAGAGAGCGGTCGTCCCATGGGCTTGGTGCTCGTATCCCGTGCTAACAAAGAGAGAGAAGCTTAGATATCCCCCCGCCTCTGAACTTAGTGAAGGCCTGGATTCAGCTTACACCCCTGGGTGCCGCTCAAACACTTTCATTTCTCACCTGATGGATGTGTGGAGCATTCAGACTATAAGGATGCCTTCAAATTTGGGCTTCGCCAGCCTCCAAAGGGAGCAGAGGGTCTGGCGAACTCAATGTTCACGTGAACAAGTGGAGGGGATCTGAGCGGTAACAAGACCTAGTAGAGGCATCTCCAGCTCCCCACCCCACTAGTGAAAACTCAGATCTCAACTTCGTGCGATTCTCAGCCCTTGAAAGCTATTACAGCCCAGCTACACCGCACCCTCAACATTTTTCCCAATGCAAAAGCAACATCATCGGTGGCTTTTATATACAAGTGTCATAACCGCTGTTCTTTTCCTTCTCCGAGACAGCTCTGGACTTAGCGGGCTGGTTTCTAAGCAGGCTTCAAGGTTTGTGCCTTTCTGATTCCCACACATGTTGGAAAAGCAGCAACAAATGGTGCGTTGTAAAAATGCAGTTAACGATAACAAAGAAACGATACCAGAGGGGCCGTAAAACACGGCAGAGAGGCCAGAAATCACACGCAAGCAGGGTGGGAGCAACGGTGCTGGCAAAAGAGTGGCTACTGAGTGGCTTGTAATATGGCCTGTTGCAAATACCTCGGTGCACCCACTGGGCCATGGGAAAGGGGATTTGTCATAACGTTCAGCCTGGCAGCGAACCCAATCCAAACCGAATTTAGCCTCATGACTTTAATCTAACAAAACCCCCACCCCAGCATAGGTTTCAGGCAGGTCCTGTTGAGAGGCAGTGGAGTCCGGTCTGGGCATGCAACTGCAGACAGGGGACATCCAGGGCTAATCCTGGCTCTCACACCGGCATCCCCTGCTCTCAGAAGTGAAACCCCAGCTTACAAGGGCCCCGGGAGAACTGGCAAATAAGGCGAGTTTGGCCGATGGTTTTGGAGCTGATTTGCACCCCAAACGCGCACGGTATTATTGCATGGAGGTGGAAAAGCTGTGGCTCTGATTTAGGATCTCTTTCTGGATCTCTGATTCCTACAGGACGAGAAGCAAAAGTTCCCCCCTGAGACCCTGCAGCGGTGACCCAAAGGGCAAACAGGCAAAGAGGTCACAGGGCAGCTCAAGAAAGTTCAGGGCTTTGGGTCCTCGACACCAAGCCACCTGGCACGGTGGCCTTTGCACGACTGGCCCCAAGGCTGGACAGACAGGGACCAGCAGAGGCTTTGCTTTGATGAACCAAGGCCCTGAACTTTCTTGAGGGCCTGCCAAGGGGGTTGTGTCTCTCCTTTGGCTCGCACCGTTCCTACTATCACACGCAGCGTGTGAAGGCGAATGGCTAGCCAGAGAGCCTTCATTTATAAAACCCAGTTTAAGCTCTCAAGTGCAGAGCCTCCGGCCCCTGCAAACTCTGGCTGACTTCAGCTCCCCCGCCCTCCGAAGGCGCTTTCCCGTATATGCTGACTGGTTTACATTAGGCCTCTCTGGGATTTCCAGAACCCTTTGCTGGGCACTAATATTTTGAGAAGTGTTTGGGAGGCCCATGCCATTACCGACGGTCACGGCGGGACTTCAACAAGCTGTCAAATAGGAGAGTTTCTTGTCCTGGGCCCTCCAGAACAGCCCCTGGGGAAATGGCTATGGATGAGACCTCACTGCAACAAAATGCCAGGAAAGCAAAGAGCTTCTCCTTGGTCGGTGAACTGGCCGGAGCACAGTTTATTTGTGTTTCCCAAGCTCTGACAACTAGTACTGGGGCAAGCAAAGGCAAACCTGATTATTATTGCCATCGCCAGATAAAGAGCTCTGATGAATGCAAGAAAGGCAGCTCCTCTCATGGACCTCATCTCTGCCACTGTCCTTGGTCTCCATGCTGGTCCTGCTACTGCGGGGACCAGTTTGGCGGTGGGTGGGGATGTGCAGACCCTTTCCTTGGTTTGAGACCTATGAACCAATGGCCCAGCAGCCCTGTAGCGCATTAAACAGCCTCCCAACACTTGCAACCCCGTCGCGTGAGACCTTGCAAAGCCCAGGGAGAGGCAGCGCTTGCTCAAGACTGCATCACGTGCTGGAGCCTTGTCCTTAGACAGTTCCCTTTTAACTCACAGCAGCTCATTCAAAGCTCCCATGGAGTCATTAAACAACCTGCAGCCCGGTCATAGAGCTAGAACCCGTCTCTCAGGAGCCCCACGCATGGACATCACCCGTGCCACCAGTTCCCCGAAGCTTCTGGTCATACTGGGAATACTCAGCATTAGAAAGGCAGCCTCGCTGCTACTTGGTTGTCCGGCACATCTGTCTCTGTCCGAGGCAGGGCCATCATAAGATGCCCCGGGCAGCCAAGCTTCGGGCATCCATTCCCCCCTGCCTCCCCCCGCAGCCTGGTAAAACCACAGTTGTAAGGTTAAGTCAAGGCAGGAAGGGACTGGGCGGAGATGAGTGTTTCCTGCCTCTCTGGAGCGAAACAGTAAAGAGCCCTCCGTCAACAGTCCCACGAGTGCAATGGCAAGATAACTTCAGATACGGCAGGCATCACTTCCGCCCTTTGTCCCTGGCTTGTTTCAGGGCTTCCTGACCCGGAGCGATCCATCGCGGCAGGAATGTTGTTTCCCCCGGCCTGCCAGCCATTCACGAAGCACCAGGCTGCCGCATTGTCCTCTGCTTTCTTTCACTTAGCGTGGGTGTACGTGTGGAAGCGTCTTTTCCTTGCCGCGCGCTACCGGCATTGCCTAGCTCCTGGGGACTCTGCTCAGGGAGGGAGAAATGGAGGCAAAGGGGGAGGCTGGGATGTTGCAGGAGAAACCTGGATGCTCTCGGCAGCCTTTTCCTTGCAGGGAATTTCCAGGGGATTGGATCAGCGACACAGGTGAAGTCTGATGGCTGATGGTGGCCAGGGGGAATGACCCTCTTTGAGAAACAAGGGGGAAATTTAGCATTGCGGTAGCCAGAATTGGCTTTGCAGCTCAGACGTAGCATAATAAACTGCTTCGGGGGGCGATCCCAGTGCAGGCTGGACCAAAGTGACCAGCAACGTCCCAATACAGTGACTTAGTGAGAGGAAATCAGGGTGATGCCCCCACAGACAAGCACCTGGACCCACAGGATAGGGGCAGCTCTGGGTGTCAACAGTGCCAGACCCCTGAGCGTGCCCTCTGGGAAGAGCTGGATGGACAACTGGACATCAGTTCCATTCAATGAGCCCTTTCTGCCACCTGTGTCAGGGGATTTTGGTGGGTGAAGTCCTGCCCAGAAGCAACGGAGCTGGAGGCAGTAAATCTTTCATGCGCCGACCATTAGCTATCATCGGGTGCTTCTGGGTCCTGCTACAGGCTTTAAGGGCATGCCACAAGGCACAGAGCCCCCCAAGCAGCATGACTGCAGAATGGGTGTGCCCGCGAGTCAGGAGATATCCCCCCCGGTTCCCAGAACTCGCTCCCCGCAGACCGAGCAGTGCCGTGTGTGGCGAAGAACGGTCTCCCGCCTCCTGGCGAGAGGGCCGACGTTCAGTATTTGTGGTTAACGGGCAATGCCCTAATTCGTGATGTACTCAGCTCCCACTTCTTTCCAGGAAAGGAGTAAGCCAAGGTCACCCTTTTCTAGGTGACAGATTTAATGTGATCTGCTCAGCCTGCCCTCTCCTAGAATGGCTGGACAGTCAATTAAGAGAGCTATTAAGCCAGTCTCTAAGGGTTGTCGCAAACCCAACTGATCCTTGGGCGAGGAACAGATGTTGCATTTGTCCCTGGATTTGTCCTGGGACAAAAATATCCCAAGATTGGTGTGTACATGTGCCTCTTTGAATCAGGGTTTAGTGACGACTGCATGCACCGCTGCTTTTCTGCCATTGATTCAATGCCACAGTCCTGGGACAACTGTTCAGATGCACAGCCCAGTATCCTAGGATAAACTGGTACTACCTTTTATCCGGGAAACCTTTTGTAGGACGTATCCCGAGACAACGGACGTGGGCGTCTGCATGCTTGCACTTTGTCCCAGGACAAAATGGTTTATCCCAGGATAAATGGGACATCTGCTTGCAGCCTTGGAAAGCTTCTTTCAACTCCTGTCTGGTCTGGGTCCATATGCCCATGGTAGGTAAGGCCATGTGGGTCAAAGGATAAGGCATTTAGAGAGAAGATTTGGGAAACAGAGGTCTTTGGGATACATTGTTCTCTGTGCCTCGGTTTCCCCCCACCCCCACGAAGTAGAGACGGTGATGCCTGGGGCTTTGTGAAGGGGTTGGAGATCAGCAGCTGTGGAGGTCTCAAGAAGCATCTGATTATTTTTAGCATTGCTACGGGTCAGGCCTGGCTCTGGTCTCACGCAAACCAGCATAAGGCCGTGTAACCGCCGATGATTTCAGGGCATGGGCAGTATTTCTCCCAGCCTGCAAGGACTCCCCTCCTCTGAAAGGAGACAGCATTTCCACCTCCTCGATTAGCTTTTTCCAGGCTCCTTTCCCAACCAGGCTGCTGGGTGTTGGGCAGCCCATTTTACTGGCCCCGCTGTGAGCTATTTTAGACCCAGCTTACCAGAAGACCATCTCCCTTATTTAAAAAAAAAAATGAACTAAATGCATGCTGCTTCCTCTGGAGATGGGAGATAACAGCTAACAGTTCATGCCTCGGTGCATGGCCGGGCTCTGCAAGTCAGACACCGTTCCCATCAGCGGTAGCAATCACTGTGGGGGAGCCCCTTGCTCCAGTTGCAAGACCTTTCTGAGTTACTGGAGCTGGTATGATAAGGGGTGATGGGTGACGGGTGAGTCCTGGATCTAATGGCAAAAGCAGAGGGCTTCTTTCTGTACAGGGTGGAGAACGGGGCGCCCTTTCTCCCAGCCTCAGTCTGCCTTGCTGGCACGGCTCAGCCCTCTGGGAGCCAGGGGCTGTCCCATACACCCAGCCCGTGCAGGGCTGAACATGGTGGGGTTGGAGGGAGCTTCCAGGCACCACCTCATATGGGAGCAGGGAGCAGGCTGGGTCTTCGGGGTGGTGCACAACAGCAATTTATACCTGGCCACCATCACCCAAGCATGCTCAGGCCTGCAAACCCCTGAGTTCAGGAGCCAAAATACAGGAGAGTGAGGAAGAGCTGGGCCACTTCCTCCTGACGGGGGAGTCAGCTGCTGCCTTTTGCACTCAAAGCATGCTGGAGAGATGAAGGGTTTGATCCTGCCAGCTGCAGGGCCAAACGCGCCGGCCCCTTGAAGCTGTGGTCTGTACGAAAGGACGGCACGGATAGCTGACCAGAGAAGTGCGGAGCGCAATGAGGCCATCGGAGCCTCCCTTCCCTTGTCGGGCAAAACGCCTAAATAGTCTAGACCTGTCTTTTCATCACAGAATCCTTCCTTCCCATCCTATCTCATTTCCAGTATGCAATTATGGTTTACAAAGCCCTTGCAGAGGTAGTCGCGGTAGACAGCTTGCCCTGCGAATGAAGTGTAATGCCTGCCAGTACTTCAGACGGATGTGTGCATGTGTGCATGTGCACGTGTGTGTGCACACACATTCTTTCCACTCCCTAAGGCTTTTTCTTCTGACATGGACCTGGTGCCCTATGCCGCTGCTGGCCCCTCTCTCTCACCTCCAGGAAACTCCAGGTGATGGACCCTTGCTGTCGCCGAGCCCCTTTATCCCATTCAAAGTGCGTATCCTAAAGAGAGCGCCAAGAGACGGTGCAGACTGATGCTGACCTCCGCGCACCAGAGGCCACCCATTGACCCATCGCTGCTTGCCACTTTTCCGCTATAAAAGCTTTCCACACATGCGTTTACAATTTAGCCGTAAATATTTGCTCCCTGACAGAGTTTTCCCCCATAAAAGCTCAGCCTGGGAGTCATTTTGTTTCAACAGTTGTCTCGCTGGATGTTTACATTTAATCCATCTCAAAGTTAAAAATAGGCTAGTGCGGAAACCATCCTAGCTGCTGCTGCTGCTGCTACTACTACTACTGCCAGTGCTACGTTGTGTTGCCCTATGATCCAGTTTGGTGGAGAAGAAAAACGATACATGAGACATGATATGATATGATATGATATTGAAATAAGGCTCAAGAGATCGTCTAGTCCATATAAAAGTTTGTCAAGAATGACAGAAATGCCGAGGCTAAACGTTGTGTTTTAACTCGTGCCATCCTTGAGGCCTGACCTGCTAAAGTCCCACCCGTTCACAGGGGTGGATTGTGCCCCTTCTCTTGGGGGCTAGGCTGAGGCGTGTGCCAGATTTCACTAATGATCAGCTTCAACTTTGCATTTCCTGGGTATTGTCCTTGTTTTTTTCCAGGCTTCTAGGTCCAAAGCTGAGCCCTGGTCTCTAGGCTTCACTGCTGGGGACCCCTTCTCCTGAGATCCCTTCCACCCCTCATTTTTATAAGATTTTAAGATTTAATTCAAGCAGATCACATCTAGTCCAACCCCCTGCTCCAAGCAGAACTAGTCTGAGCTAGATCATCCCAGGACTCCAGATGTGGCCTCACCAGTGCCGAATAAAGGGGAATAATCACTTCCCTTGATCTGCTGGCAGTACAGATCACAGTTGTGTTATGGATTAGCTTCATTGGCTTCCCTTGCTGGGCACCTGGCCTGGCGTGCGCATGGATTATGGACCATGGAAACATCATGTGGCTAAGTGAAAGCTTCCTCGCCAGCATGTGGTGCTGCCTTTATTACATTTGACCTCTTCAGTTCCCAGGTGGGAAACTCCATCTGGCATCCGTGGATGCTCTGCAGTGCAGAAGGGAACAGTTTTGCACAAGGAAAAGCATGGTCCCTGGCCCAGTTTGTGTGTCCCATTGCACTGAAACCTGAACAGCATGACACTTGGTGCTCTCGGGCCTGAGTCAGCTAGATTTGGTTTCCATAGGATTAGACTTGCTCCGGATCGTAGAGCACCATGCACACATTCTTCTCCCATTTCAGCTCATGGGAATTTGCAAATTCCCACCATGAAATCCCACCCAAGTGACTAAGTCCTGCCTGTTTTTTCACTGCACCGGGGAGACTGCAATGGCTTCAATGCAACCTGTGAACTAGAGGGAGTTGGCTGTATATGCGGTAGCCACAACTTTCCTTCTCATTGTGGTGCAGAGAAAGGGCCAAATCCAGGGTGCTAGGGAACAGGGACCTTTGCAAACAACAGAGGCACTGCAAAGACACAACCTTTGCAATGGTTTTAGGAAAGAAGAAGGAGTTTAGGCTGCGGAGAGTGCATCAGCTGTTCCTAGAGTGGTAAATATGAGTTTAATCACTAGAGCTTTAGCCTTAAACCCAAAGGAGGTTGCAAAGGTTAAAAATCACTCTAGCAGTAATGCTTATAGCAGAGTGGCTTATAGCGGTACCATTAAACCCAAGCATAATTGTTACGGCTGTCTGCACCCTTAGCCATGCGCTTCTATGGGATGGTTTGGATGAGGAGCATCCTGGCTTGAGCAGCGGGGTGGACTAGATATGCCCTCTGGAAGGCCCTTCCAGCCCAGCTTTTCTATGATTCAATGAACTAGCTTCACCCATTAGCCCAGTGACTTCATGGAGTACAAGGGTGCATAGCTCTCACCAGCTCTCACATCTCAGAGACAGACCTTGTAAAAAGCAGGTCTCTGCCTCCCAGCGGCTGAGTCCTCGCGCCCCTGCCAATGGCAGCAGAAGGCTACCAGAGGGCTGGGGCCGGCCAGCGAGAGAGGAAAAGGATGTCACGCGTCCCCGAGCGGTGGCTGTTTGGAAGCGGCCTGGAAAGGAAGCGTTATCCAATCTCCCGGAGCAGACTTTTCCGGCTGGCACGCCCCGCAGCACAGTGTTGCGGCCTCGTTAATAAATCACTCGGCCCTCCAGCCTGCGGCTGGCCTTGGGGAGGAAAGAGGAACCTGTGTGCTTGTGGGGGAGAGCACGCACGGGTGCGTGCACAGGGGCCGGGAGCATGCATGCGTGGCAGCATGGGTGCAAAACGCCGTGCCTGGAAAGGGGCTCGCAGTGCTTTGTGAAGAGCGGGCCGTGCCTCTGCCTGTACAACGCACTGATAGACCCTTCTGTGCAGCTGGGATCTGCAAATAACAACTGCCCTTCCCTTATCAACCCTCTTGCCGCAGCAATTCCCTGCCTCATTCAAGTGACACACAGCAAACTTCCTCATAGCAGTGTCCTCCCAATAGATTAACAGCAGCCAGGTGGGACGCCGGGGTCCAACCCTCCTCTTCTTCATCCTCCTCCTCTCCATTGGTGTGGGGGGGGAACCAAAAGCGCCGAGGAGAGAAACCTTCCAGGCTGCCCATGCCAGGGCTGTCAGCGTTTCCATCCGCAGCCCTTAGCAGGAGGCATCTAGCCTGGCTGAGAAGGAGACACGGCAGCCGGGGAGTCCCCGTCCCGAGAGCAGCACACTGGCCATGGGGTCGTCACGCTCTGGCTGCACTGTGGGATGTCACCTCCAGCCTCCTTCCTCCCCAGACCTTGCCTGCGCTGCTCCCTTTAGCCTCCCCGTGGCATACACAATGCTACCAAGGTATTTCTGGGCATGACAAAGACAAGCCTTCCCCTAAGCAGCGATGGCAGCTTGTCCTACCAAACCTGACGTGGCCCCTCCAGCCATTACAGCTGGATTAGTCGTGCCATGCGTGCCGGAGGATAATGGATAGAAACCGTGAAAAGGCAACGTGGCCACGCTTTTGTCGGAAATGAGATTTAGCTCCCGAAGGGCATAAGGTTTTCATCAATTCTGTATATCGTTTCACGTCTCCGCCTTGCAGGGAAGTTTCCACCCAGGAGCAATGGTCCCAGACCCCCAGCCCAGGAGCAGGTGGGATGGAAAATATGAGGAGATGGAAGATGCAAGACAAAGCTTGCAACTCTTTAAAAATCCCTCAGAAATGCCTCTCTCCTTTGCTGCGTCTGCTCACCTGCTGATAAACAGCTGCCGCGTTACACCCCAGAGGTGACCGCATTTTGTCAGCAAGTGAAGTAAGAGCTTTCTCCCTATCCTTTTGGAGAAGTTCATCGTGCTTATAAACTATAAAAACCTTGGAGAGCTTCAAATGAAAGGTGTGACAGAGGTGGTTCTTCAGCGCTCAGCCCTGAACCTGGCTCTCTGTCCCCATCCAGCTACGCACACAGGCCAGCTCTTTTCTCCAGTGGTTGCTTTCCCCCTGCTCAGCTGTCCTTAACACACAGTTTGCAAAGAGTCTTGATTCTTTGCAGGACTTTATTTCCACCCGAAATGCCACAACCGTCCAAAGATCACTGTTTCTTTGGGGAAACAAATATAGCTTATAAAAGGGCCCCTTGCCAGTGATGCAGATGGCTGGGCTGCGCCAGAAGGTAAAGAATGATTTTCCTTTTTCCGGGGGTGTAGGCTGCACTTTTTTGCCTCCAGCTAGGCCTGCTACAAAACGAACTGTTCATGAGCTAGGCTGATGGAAATGAAGCAGCCTTGAAACCCCCAGCCCTGGCACTCCAGCTGCAGGACAATGTGTCTTTACCTCCTTTCAGCTCCAGCACTCTGTGCATTCATATTCACCAGTATTTCTCTCTGCATTCCCTGTTCCTCGATCCAGAGCTAGGTATGTACTATCAGGGCAAATCTGCCCCTCCCGTAGCGATCCGGACAGGATCTGGAGCCAAGGCAGTGCTATTATTCCCATTTTACAGATGGGGAACTGAGGCACGAAAGGCCAAGTCAAGGTGAAATCAATAGGCATTGGATTTATTCAGGTATCAAACCTCAACTTATTTATCCTGGGTGTGGTTCATAGAGGGTGGCCTGTGCAGAAGCCCAAACTGGACATGGGTGTCCCCTGGTCAAGGGCAGTGCTCTGACTGGCTGTTCCCAGATGCAGCTGCCCTGCCAGTACAGCTGTGGGGGGACTGAGAGGGAAGCGGTGGCAAATCAGGCCCTGGAAGTGCAAAATCCGGTCCCGTCCTTTCAAGCAGCAACACCACAGCCCCATGCAGCCAACGCAGGAAGAAATCCTGGAGCAAAGGCTGCTCGGGAGCTCTTTCTCTGCTGTATAAAAACTGGTTTAACGGCATAGCGGAAGCACACACGGATGTCCCTGTGCAGATAAGGCAGGCTAATCCTCCAGGCCTGGGCCACGTTCAACCATCGGCCAAAATGTGCCGGCAGGATGGATAAGCCTGGGAGATGCCAGCAGCCCACCTCTACAGCCCTGTTGGACCCGCGCCTAAAGCCCTGGAAGATTTGCTCGGCGAGATAGCTCCCTGCAAGTGGCAAGCAGCTGTGTCCATCGACAAACGCTAACTCACATCCCCGATACGGAGCAGGGAATAACGGGCAGGGGCCAACGGGAGACGAGAAACCCGTCCGTGTCCTGCCCAGGCACCGTGTGCTACCAGTTTGCTGAGTCTAGACAGCTCTTTCCACCATGTTCATAGTGGTCCCATCTTTGCTACCTCCAGCATGCAGGTTGCTTCACAAGCTCTTGTGAATGTGCTGGGCAAAGCCAGCCCCAGTGAAGCTCCCCAGCGCTCAGGCCAGCTCACGGCCCATGCCCATGTGGCACCAAGGTGTTTTGCACAGCGAGTGCACTAGGCACTATTTTGCACAGCGAGTGCACTAGGCAACTGATGGGAAGGGTAACAGTCGGGACTGGCACAAACACTGGATTTGTGGAGGGGTGCAAGGAACTCGGCCTTTGGCAGGAGGCTGAATTCGGGTGCTGGGTTTGCTCCGCTAGATGCATTTGGGATCCCACCCAGGTGAGTGACGCTGTACCAAGGCACCTGCGTGGGAGCTGGATCCTGGCAGAAAGGGTGCTGAGGAGGCAACCCAGCCCTGCACTGATGCCTACCATGGCCCATGCACAGCCCTACCCAGCGTCCGGCCCTGGGCTCCCAGGTTTGCGTGACGCAATGGCCCACCCCTGCGCGATCAAACCCATCAAGTGAGCTTTGAAAGAAAGCGCGTTCCTGCAGTCGACTCAGCTTCCTGTTTTCCCGTTAGCATGGAGCATGCAGAACCAAAGCCCTTGACCCCCCGGGAGACAATGGTGGAGAGGATGTGATGGAAACACCCCCTCACACCCCCACACAAAGGCATTCCTCGGTGGGGCTAGGTGGCAGCAGCGCCGACCAGAGCCTGCCGCTCTGTTTGTTTGTACATCTGTGCAGACACAATAGCCCCGCGATGCCTTAAGACGAGGTGCAGCTGCCAGCTTCCTTTGAAGAAAGGATATGAACAACCGAGAGGGGCAAGGCAGAGAAGCAGAACAAAGGAGAGGGAGAAAAAAGGAAAAGCAAAGCTGCTGCTTTGATTTCAATTGCATTTGTTTCCCAGAAAGGCAACAGCTTGCGCAGCAAACTGCGCCCCGACTCCTATCTGCTCCCCCAGAGCCACCCCTCGGCTTTGCTTCTTCATGCAGGCCTTGACCCAAAGCCTTTCGAGACTCAGTGGAAGTCTCCTACTGGTTTCTAGGGGCTTTGGATCAGGCCAGTATTTCTTACGCTCTCTGTGCTGCAATGGCAGAGTGCAAGTTCCTTTGAACAAGGTCCTTAGCAATGAAGAGGGTGGCACTTTTTGCAACCGGGTATTTTTTTAGCAAAGATAAACTCCAAGCCAGGATAGCAGCCCCCTGCCCCACTAACATGCCTCTCTCCCCTGCATCACACAAAAAGCCACCCAACCTCCCGGCCAGTGGCAATGACAATGTCCAACCAGCCAAGCAAAAACCAACGCCCTAGGCCCTTGGGTGTGGGTAAGCCTGTGTTTGCAATAGCAACCTCACATCACTTGACTCAAATGGGGGTGCCGGCAGCATTGCAGAGAAGCTGAGTGTACCATGGCCAAGGTCAAACGGGGTTGATGAGAGACGGAGATGCTGGTGCCCAGAAGAAATAGCAGCTGCTGCAGAACACAATCGGCCCCCGAGTTTGCTAACTTCCCTGCCTGATATCCTAGGTCTGCTCCTGGGATTTTGTTCAGAAGGAAAGAAATCCAGTGATGGTCACAGGTCAGCTCTTCCATTGGAGGAAACCCCCCAAGAGCTGCAGAGCTGGGAATCCAGCCCTCAGTTTCCTATTATAAAAGTCAAGGCTGGTCAATGGGGACAAAATGTAAAAACCCACTGGATTTGCAGGGAGGTTGGAAGAAGGGAGGAAGAACCCATCTACCCACGTGTGCTCTCATGGTTCGGGTCTCACAACCCAGCACTCTCCATGCTTGCCAGGATTTCAGCCCTGTGTGGCACTGTTGGGATGAGCCCCTGTCCTCATCTCAGCCT
This sequence comes from Alligator sinensis, assembly GCF_000455745.1. Lineage (NCBI taxonomy): Eukaryota > Metazoa > Chordata > Crocodylia > Alligatoridae > Alligator > Alligator sinensis. The sequence continues at coordinate 40,023 of NW_005841869.1, forward strand.
GCAGTGGCCAGGGTGGGTACCCCACCACAGACCCCTTTTGCAGACAAAGTAGACACCCTACAAGCCACGTTCATCCCTGTGCATCTCATCGCGAGGCTTATGCTGCTAGGAAGGTGGCGCTGGACGGGGTGTCTTGACCCCTGCTCAGGGAGTCCCACAGTCACCACTTCAGACCCTCCCGCATAACAACAGATGTGTGCCCCTGGATCCAAGAACATCTGTCAGCCCGGCGCAGGGGAAAGCGGCACCTGGCTACCACCCTGGTAGGGAAGTGGTTGGTTAATAGATGCTCAAAAGAGCCCAAGAAAAAGACCGTGCAACAGAAGGCGGCAAAATCCCCGCACAGTCGTGGTCAGAGGGAAATTCCTGTGTGACCCCATACTGGGCAGCCAAGCCAGACCCCCCCTGGGTTTTCTGAGCATCGGCTTGACCATCAGCAGCCCCCAGACAAAGAAACACTGCGCTGTCATCTCAGCGCACGAGGGTTTGCATTTGAAGCGTAACTGGAGAAATCCCCATGACAGACCAGCTTTTCTCTCCTTGGCCCCAGCATCAGGGAAAGGATACTCAGGGCCTTACCCCATCGTGGGACCTCTGCTCCAAGGTGGAAGGATCCCCGCCACCGCAGACACACGCTGCGCTGTTGTGTCTTTTCCGTGGCCAGCCGGCCGGCAGGCATCCTAGCCCTAACACACGGTGCAGACTGGCTGGGGGCACCTGTTTTTGCCCCACGGCGCCTGTTGGCACCTGACCTCTTCTTCCCCACTGCCATTCAGCAAGACCCTGATGGCCTTTCCAGTCCTGGCTGCAACCCCTCCCTGCATTATCTTCCCCTGGGCTGGTGCTTTGAGCTCTGTAAACAGTGGGGAGTAACAGAGGCAAATCATTTTCAGATGTGCTTGGGGGGAATGTCTTTCATCGAGCCGTTTGTCATGCTAGCTGGGAGAGTAGCTGCTGCCGGGGGCCCTCTCAAGCCTATCTGCCAGGAGCGGTCACTAACCTGGCCGTGTGCTTGCAAACTACCCAACAGGAGCCCTTAGCCCCTTTTAATAATCCACCTACAAGGCATGGCTTTGTCAACCGGTCCTTGACCTCGGAGGCCTCAAATCCAAATCTGGCCTCAAACAGGGTGGTCTAATCCTGTCCAGATCCTGCACATCTTCTGCTGGGCCTGCCCCACCGAAGCACATCAGCAGATGTGCCGTGGGTCAACACTGTTTCAGAGCTTGTGCCCATGTCAGTGGGACCAAAACCTGGTCCTTGGCCCATCCAGAGCTCCTCATCTGCATTACCGGGAGCGAGAGACTGTGACATCCGCTCTCGCCCAGCCAGCCCACCCCACGTAGCACGTTTTCAGCTGATTTCTGTCCAGAAGAAATATCCCTGCTCATAAATATCCCCTGTCTGCTCAGGAGCTGGAGAGTGCAACGCTGGCAGAGCCCCAGCGCAGTGGAAGCCGCTTGCAGCCACCCAACAGAGCTGAATAATACACCCCAAACCTTTCTGCGGTGGAAGTTTGCCAGCAGCGTTCATCGAGGCTGCGTGCGTCTAGAGATGGGCCTCGGGTTAAAGACCCCTGAGCTCCCTCCTGGAGCCCAAACATCCTCCTCTTGCAAACTCCATCAGGATCAGCAGCAAAAATATTCTGGCTTGGGTACCACAGCACGCTTTTGTTCAGAAACTTCTGACTGGCGCTTCTCGATGCCCTTTCTTGTGATCAAGGGGACTGCGTGGAGATAGGTCAGCATTGCTGCCTCAAGGTGCTGTGGTCCTCAAATGCAGCCGTGCCGAGGGATCCAGTTACAGCAAGTTTACCCCCCGAACGGGTTAGAAATCCAAGGCTGCAACTGGATTGCATGACCCTGTTTCCCGACAGCCAGGCCTCACTGAAATGCAACGTGACATGCATTGCAATTGCAGCCCAGCGACTCTATCTTGGCCGTGTAGAGGCCCCCAGGCATGGATCTTCCCAAACTCTCATCACCGGTTGAGACGCCAGAAGGATGGGTCACATGCTCACAATGCTGGGATGGGGGCTTAGCCCCTGCCAGCCTGAGATGTCTGAACCCTTGCTGAGCTCCTAGGCAGACGAGGTCCTTTGGGTGAATCTGATATCTTTTATTAGACCAACTTAAACAGTTGGAAAAAAAAATGTAGCAAGCTTTTGGGTTCAAAAACCCTAAGTCAGGCTGAGGAAGTCTCTGCAGTTGGTGTGTGCTCTTCCTGGCATCAAGCCCCATTGATGAGTCCTAACCCGGGTTGACGTGCCACCATCGCACAAGGTGTCTATAGTCAAACCCAGGTCTTCAGACTCAAGAGACCCCTGCTCTATCCACTAGAGGAAGCATTTTCTAGGGGGGGAAAAAAACCCTGCCTCCCTTCCAGGCTGGAAAGCAAAGACTTTGCAAAGAACTGTTAAAAGAGACATGGAGCATTTTGGATGGGGCGGGAAGACGGCTCATATGTTGTGCAGTTTTACTTCCGCTGCCATAATGAATTGCTGGTGGAGGGCGGGGGGTGTTGTTTAGCTCAGCCCCTCTGATTGCACGGCCCTGTCCCCAGATGCCTTTAGCTTTATTCCAAACAGGTGAGACAAGACAGAGCCAAAAAGAGATGAGGCAGTCAGTGGGGAGAGGGGGAAGTGGCATCATCCCCAAGACGTGAGGTGCTTTGCAGCCGGTGAAGGCTGGGTCTGCAATTCATTCTGCTCCCCCTAAGCAATGGGCAGACGAAGCGGATGTACCGCATGGGCGCGGGGTGGGTTTCCCGTGGGTCAGGCTGAGCCAATGCAGGTGCTCGGTCTGCCCCGTCCCGCGCTGGCATCAGTGGGGCGAACCCGCAGTCACTCCTCCAGGTCGAACGGCACAGAGGGCTACCTCCGTTTATACCTGCAGGCAACATAGGTGAGCTGATGAACACCCTTCAAGCAGGGCCTGGAGACAGCAGGCCCAAGCCCCTGCACCTCCTGCAGCTTGCCTGGCAGGAATCACAAAGCTGGAAGGCCAAAGCCGGACAATTTTTTGCCCCCAGGAGGAGCTGCTGGGGGCTTCAGGACAATGCTTTTGGGTTGATTTGGATCACAAGGACTCCATTTTCCAAGCACTGAGCAGCACACAGGAACAGCTCTACCGGGCTGGCTTTGACCGCCTTCCCCATCCTCTCAATATAGTTGCCCTTTCCGGGTGAACCGGAGTGATGTTTCAAGGCATAAAAACGTCGGACTTTGCCTTATGTGCAACCCGCTCCAGGACTATCCCGGCACGGGGAAGGGAAGCCAAACGTGAGCTACAGCTCCCTCTGCTGCCCCCATGCCCGTCTCGCCGGTGCCGATTTCCAGCCCACACAAGCGGTACGATGCACCGAGCCATCCTCTCCAGCCTCAGCCCAGCCCGCCAACCCGTCTCCGTTTGTCACCCTGTCCAGATTAGAAAGCAGGGCTGCCTCCAGAGGCCTGACAGGCTAATGGATGAAGCCGCCTTAGCAGGGCCTTAAGATAGCATTTCCAAGAGAAGCGCTTACAGCAAGCACCGCGGCCTGAGATAAATGCCGCGGCAAGCTCTCTCACGCAGCCAGGGGAAAGAAACAATCCCGGCCCCAGAGCCAATACATAATGCACAATCTGAAGTGCGCCTACTGTAGAGAAATGCAAAAGCCTAGACCTCGTGGTTCAGAGATGATACCTTTTATTAGACCGACTGAGAAATTGCAGAAAAATACATATTTTTCTGCAAGCTTTCGGGCTCACACACCCTTCATCAGGCTCAGGGAAAGTTAAAGATGGTAGAGAGCGATCTAGTCGGCGGGCACTTGTGTACATCCTAAAAACCGAGAAAGACCCTCCCATCTCATTGCATTTATAAATGCCTTATGAAGGGTTAATAAGTGATTGCCATGGCGTACAAGAACGCCTCGGACCTCAGCTGGGCAAAGGATACCTGGAGGCGGTGCTGCACGTAAACGCTACCTGTTGCTAGATGCTGCGACAGCTGATTGACCATTCACACTTCACAACCTATTTATAAGGCTATGCAAGCATGACTGAATCTCCTTTGGAGGACGGGGCTCTGCGATCCCCGTAGACAATAATGATTCAAATGCCTTGTGTACAAGGGTCCTGTGCCACCCACCCTGGCTATTGCCTTAGTGTTTATTGGCAATGATATACACTTCCTGCTCCAAAAGTCCTCTTCTTTCAGCATGTCTGAGGGCAGGGTGAGCATAAAACCTGTTCTGGGATCATCCTAGGAGCAGCCTCCCCAGTTGACCCAGCTATAAATGGGTCCCAGGTCACTTGGGCTGGGAAGTGAAGTTGGTTGGATGGGACATGGGCCACATCCCACTTCTGGCTATAGACACGCTCGTGATCCAGCCACACCAGCATGTCGTGGCTCAGGAGAGACCCAGGACTTGTTGGCTCATTGGGGCGCCATCGGGCCAGCATTGTACCCAGCTGGAGCTTAGGCCAAGCCGACAGGACAGCACCGGGGCGCGTGTGGAAGCTGCTCTCCTGGCTGTCCCTGATAAGCTGCAGCCTCAATAAGAAAGGCAGATTTGGGGGCTGCCAGCTGGGAATAGGACCCGAGGAAATGACACCTACCCACTCTCTCAAGGGTTTCGAGTGGCAGCAACCGTATCTGCAGTTTCCAAACATAGGAGCAAGGAGAATGAAGGGGCCTGGGAAAAGACTTCCCCTTAATTAAGGGAGCCTTTTCTTTGACCTTTGCCCCCAAGAAAAATAAACGACATCCCCTCATTTTACTATCCAAATAGCTCAGGGATGGGGCTGATCTCAGGACAATTGGAAGCGCAACTCCAAGGGCTGGGGAGTTTCCATCTGGGGAAAAGAAAGGGGCAGCGCTGATCTGATGCAAAGCGGTGAGGAGAGACAGCTGGAGCAAAGAGAGGGGGAGAGCAGACAGGCAGGCTCCCGGGGTCTGCCTCCCATCGCCAGGTCTCCAGCTGGCGTAAATCAGCATATCCTCACTGAGAGCAGAGGTGCTACGTCAGGGGACATCAGCCATGGATCTGAGGCAGACACGATGTTCAGACAGGACCAGCAGTGGGAGAGGAGCTCTGGCTGGGGTGGCAGGTCATGGGACAGCAAGAGAAAAGAGGGGCTTGTACCCCCAGCTTGGCCGGCTGGGCAACTTGGGAGAAGTCATTTCTCACAACTCCAAGCCTCCATTTCCAGCTAGTAAAGAGGGGATAACCATCCTGACCCTGAGTCTCAGCAACCCTGAAAGCTCCCCAGTCTCCTTGCATTTCCTGAGCAGCCAAGGGCCGGAGAGTCATTGGGACCTATCACCTGCAGAAGCAGAGTCCAAAACCAGAGGGCTTTCTGCATTTGTACAGCGCCATGCACAGCACAGCCTGACCCCGCTGGGGCCTTGCACTGCTCACCACCTCCGACACCGTTCGCAGGAGCTCTCCAGCCACTGTCACATGAGCTTCCGCTTTCTAGGCACAAGTGCATTTATTTATTTTTATGCCGTTTCTAAGGAGACGGTTACCAGAGCAATATGCAAATCAATTGCAGCCTGTTAATTAGGGGATTTCTCCAGTTCCTGGCTGCACTGAAATGCAGAGTCCAATTCAGAGGGGAATAAGGCAAAGCCCATGAGCCGGTGTGAAAGTGAAGCAGGGCCTGCATAGGATCCGCACCAAGTCCTCAAGTGGGGTCAAGTCTGGACTGTCCCAAGAGGGATGGAGACAGGGCTTGAACTCATGGCTCAAGGGCATCCAGGAAGGCTGGGGTGGGAGCAGACCCGGACATAGGCATGGGTGAACTGGGTGGCTTCCTGGGGCCCGGACAACAAGGGGGGCCCGAAAATGAAAAAAAAATTTACAATTGCAAAAAAAAAGTTGTAATATTGTGCATATATGGGGCTGGCAATGTTATCAGTTGAGAATGAACTATTTAAAGATATTGATGCCACAGATGTGATAAAGCCTTTTACAACAAAAAAACCCATATTATCTCTAGCAAAGTGGGGCCCGATATTAAAAGTTTGCCCGGGGCTGCCAGGAGTCTAGGGACGACACTGGGTGGGAGCAACACGGGAGCCCATGGGCGTTTGTACATGCCATGGCATTTGATCCTCGTTAATTAACCACACCTTAAAAATTCATGTCTCTGGCCAGCAAATTGCCCACGGAGCCTTCCCTGCCTCCCTTTATCATGCTGGGGGCTGCTCTCTGTGCCAGGGAGCCCTGCAAACCCTCTGTGCCCAGAGGAGAGGAGAGAGGGGAAGACGCAGGAGGAGGGAGATGTGAATGGGAAGAGGCTGACTTTTAACCCCCTGCCACGGTTCACTTTCCCTGCTAAGGGCTGACCTCTCACTTGGGGCCTCGGGGGACCCTCCTCCACTACAAAGCCATCCATCTCATTTCTGCAGCATCTGCCTTCAAGGAGAGGCCCCGTCTTCTGAGCCCCAGGACTCCCCGTGCAATGACTGCACCTATCCGCTCGTGGGGTGCACAGCCGGGAGATGGAGGGGGGTTAGACAGCCTCTCACTGAACTGCAGAAAACCCTGGAGCCCGGTGC
>NW_005841869.1:46598-46863 GCF_000455745.1 Alligator sinensis
GTTCCTTTATACATATCAGTATGGACCCCAATGAGATCAGGTCCCCACGGTGCACGGACACAGCCCCCACCTGCAGAGCCTGCAGCACAGACAGACAAAGCAGGGGGGTTACCTCCACGGTGCACATGGGAAACTGAGGCACAGAGCAACGACCAGGGTCATGCCGAAAAATCTGTGGCAGCACCTGGAGCTAAGTCCAGGTGACTGATGTCCCCAGTCTAGTACCAGACCCCCCACAGGTCCTTGAAGCAACCAGGCCCTTCAG
>NW_005841869.1:46894-71390 GCF_000455745.1 Alligator sinensis
AGATGGAGAAACATTTCTTTTGGTAAAAAATTGCTTCAGAAATGCCAGTTTGAGGGGCACTGGGGTCCAATTCGGCAGAATTGGTACAGAAATGTCTCGTTTTGACACAGGGCTTTTCTGGCTTGGTTTATTCTGAAATGGACCTGAGAGATCTTCCTAAAGAGACGCATTGTGTGCGGGATCCGTGGGCCCGTGGCAGCTGGACCGGCCTCCCTTTTCCCTCATTGACTTTGGCCGCGGGGCTCGCAGAGTGCCAGGTCTAGGCGGATGCTTGTCGGGGAGGCGACCACAGTAGCTGTCCCATTTCAGTGTCCCTAAGGCTCCCCCAGGAGCTGAGAGAGAAACAGGCCAGAACCGATGTGACAAGTGCAAACCTCCCTGTGCGGGGCCCTGGGAACATCTGGGTCTCAGCCCGGCGCTGGTGCTTGTCCTGGCCACAGACCCCGGAGATCAGGGCCCTGGTCACTGCCCAGCCTGAACTGCTGCATAATGTCTCTCCGCACCATAAAAGAGCTGCTGCCTTCCAGCCACCCCCTTCCACAGACAGTTTGTGAGCCCCCAGGGCCCTTCGGCATGGAAGTGACTGTATAAATACTCACTGCGGGATCCTTAGTGGCTCTATTGCCTTGCCCCAGTCGGTCGCTGCTTTAGAGGACTCGCAGCATTTCCCACCGTGGATTACATTACTGTACATGACCTGTGCCCCTCTAATTCAACCCAGGCCTCCAGCTGACAGGAGCCTGCGATAAGGAAAGGCTACATGAAAGCGCTTGCTTATCAGCAGCTGAGGTCTTCCCTGGACATGCTTCTAGCAACCCAGCCCTGGCCCCCTGCTATCTGTTGCTGGGCCTTAATGGCTTCATTTCCCAACCGCTCACCCTCCCCGTGCTGCACGCTCCCCAATTTGCCTGGGCTCACTGTTGGCCCGGCTCCGTGTGCAGCCCATCTCCCTAATTTCCATTCTTGGGGCTTCTTCCCGTCCCTGGGCCTCCCTGCTTGGGCAGAGTCCTTCAGTGAATAGCTGGGTGCTCTTTCCTGACAGCATGCAGGGAGACCTATGGTGTGGGCAGAAACCCATGCCTCTTTGCTGCCCCTTGCAGAGGTAGATCAGACACCATCCAGCACAGGAGACAGGCACAAAGGTACTTTTAGCCTGTGGGCAGCTGCAGGGACTGAAATAATCCCTTGGTGTGATTTATGGTGCCCTATGCCAGCCTCTCCCCTGGCTTCATTCAATCCAGTATCCACCCCCACTCTCCCAGTCCCATGCCATGTGCTAGAGGCATGGCACCTATGTGTCCCCTTCACTCCTGGACATGCCCAGCTTGTCAAACTCATAGAAATAAGGGTTGGAAGGGACCTCAGGAGGTCACATCTAGTCTAACTCCCTGCTCAAAGCAGGACCACGTCAAACTAGATCACCCCAGCCAAAGCTTTGGGTACCCGGGTCTTAAAAACCTCCAAGGATGGAGATGCCACCACCTCTCTGGGTAGCCTATTCCAGTGCTTTACTACCCTCCTCATGGGAAAGTTTTTCCTAAAATCCAACCTCAACTTCCCTTGCTGCAACTTGAGCCCATTGCTCCTTATCACCTAGGTCAGGGCTTAGGAGGGGGCAGTGCAAAGCTGCTTATGGCAGTGTGGGGGGGTGCCAGCCCAGCTCGCGGGGGGGCAGCAGCCGCTCCTGTGACCCAGTCTGCCCCTTGTGAGGCAGAGGCTCCTGCTCCCCAGTCCTGTTGCGCTCCCGGGCTCTGTTCCAGACTCGCTCTGCAGCCAGTGTTTGCAGCTCACGTTAGAGGATCCTCCTGCCCTTGAATCAGTAGTTAGTGATCTAGAGTAGCGGATGCCTGGGACTAGGTGCTGGCTGTCCCATGGAGGGGCAGGATGTTGCATTGGCCTGGGCAGTCTGACCTGGGACATGCCTGCTCTGCTGGGTCCCTCCAGGGGAGCCTGCTCTGCTGAAGACCCCGGTTCTGCTGCCCTTATCAGGGCTGCCGCAGGGGTGAAGCACACACTGAGAAGATAGGCACAGAAATCACCTCGAAACCCCACAAGGCTGCAGCCCAGCCATGGCCAGCACCACACTACACCCAAGGCCTCTTGCCTTTTCCTCCCAGCATTTTCCAGATGAGAAGGCTGAAGCCAGCGCTGGCTGACGGGCTCAGCTGGGATACGGCATTCACAGCATAGGGACCTGTGCTTGCCCCAGGGCCCTGAGGACACATGTGCACCAGAGAAACATGCCGGGGTGGGGGTGGCCTGGCACACCTGTACCCCAAAAGGGGAGTGGAGCTTCCCCTAGCAGCACTGGGCATGTGCCAATAAGCCTGATCTAGACAGATGGCATTGGTGCATGCCAGGGCTGCTGTGGGCGACATCCCCACACATGTCACTGCATTGTACATGGGTCCTAAATGCCATGTCCGGATTGCAAATGAATGAGTTGCCCTACATCCCCACTGCCCACCTGCCTTGGTCTGTCTCTGCAGCCAAGCCCTTGTTCTGGGGCTGTATTCGTTCTCTCTCCCCACTCCGGACCTCTCCCAGGTCAACTAGGCACAATCAGGTTCCCACCCGCTCTGTGACACTGATGGGCTGGAGGTGACGCTGCAGGGAGATGGCAGCTGCCAGGCTTCCTTCGCAGGCAGATTGGTTGCAATAGATGCAGAGAACAGCGGAGAGCAATTCACCCAAGGTTCGGGTGCAGAGTCCCAGGGCATGACTGGTACGGCTAAAGGGATACAAGGAACAGGGGCAGATCTCTCTCTCTCCCAGTGTGCCCATGGCATTTTCTCTCCAGCGTGCGAGCCTGATGGCTGGGGAATGAGAAGCTGGTTGCATTTCTCCAGAGCCAGCCACGCAGCTGATATGAAAGCCCAGATCCAGCAAGGTCTGAGATGCTCCTTCCACTTTGCACCTGTTGTTTCATTAAGCATTGGGCCAAGGCTGCTGTTCTGCTCCAGTTTGTTTTTCCACCCTGAACACGACCGATTTTGGGATCGGATTTAACGCTGACCCCAGCGATGGCTGAATCGTGGTTACCCAAAAGCAAGGCCTGTGCCTGGACATGGGGTGTTACACTAGCCATGGGGAAGAGGGCACGTCCCAGGGTGCTGCCAGAGCCTCCATAGCAAGGAGGCCATATGGAAGAAAGACCCAGTTTCTCCCACCAGGTTGCAATGGGAGCCAGGGCGAGAGTGGGCCTCCACTGAAGGGGAGAGCTGGGTATCCCCTTGTCTCTGGGAGCTGCTTCCCCTCTGGCTCTGCCCCTGATGTGATAAGTCCCTCAGGCCTTACCGTTGCCACCTGCACACTGTCAGCAGCTTCCTTCCTCTCCTTATCCGGTCGCCTTAACGGGCAGAGCTGGTCCTCTCCGTCTGCATTGCACAGCATCAGGCTGGCCGTGCAGCCAGCGTTCGTGGCAGCGTAGCACCCGTCACACTTCTCCCGGAGCAGGGTGAGCCGTGGATCTGAGCTGGAGACAGGGTCAAGGCAGCCCTTCCAGGCTTCTCCAAGTCTGTGGGGCCTGCCAGGGATCCAGCCCCAATCCTGCTGGATGGAGCAGCAATAGGGCACAGGTGTGGGCTCTGCTCCCTGCCCTTCTCTGCCAGCACCCTCCCTCCTGGCTATGCTAGGTAAAGTATGGTGGCTTGAAGCTCCTGTGCCCTCCTGGGTTTCTGGAGCCCTGCTCAGCCCCTGGGGAGAGTGGGAAAGTCACCTTGCACAGTGGGTTTGCCCCTGTCCCTAATGCCGCTACCCGCCGTGTGCATGCCTCTCACTGCAGAGCTGCAATAGGGACCCCAGCAGGGAAGACATGTGAACAGGTGATTAAAAAGGAGATTGTTGGGACCCAGGAGAGGTCTGGACCTCCAGTCTGGCTCATGAGCCACAGGTCTTCCCTCTCTCCTGTCCCGAAAGGACCCAAGCAGCTACTGAGAGACCAGCCCTGGAGCGTGCCACAGGCCAGAAGAGGTGGGATGTGATCCCCTGCCATTTGGCTTGACACAGGCCCCTTGGCCGGACTCAGCTCCAGGCAGCCTCAGCAGTAAATCCAGAGCAACCCCATCACACGCCAACCGTGTTCGAGCTGAGATGCAGCGGAGATCAGCCTCGGCACACCTTCTGCAGGTGACGATCAGACCGGCAACCCCCATTGATGAGCAATGAGGGCTTTGATTTGGCAGGGAAAGCCCTATTTGAGGGCTCCTCTTTTCCAGTGTGATGGAGGAATGCAGGAAAACGCACTTTCCAGAGGGTCCCTGGACACATTCGTGTCATGCACGAATGTGCAAACCAGAGGCCTCCCTGCCCGTGACTAATTGGGACATGCCATGCGGGCTTTGGGATGGGGTATCGGCTACATCGCAGCACTCCTACTTAAACACCCCGGGAAGGGCCCAGGGGGATTGACAAAGAAAACACCACCAGCTGCCTGAAAGGACTCTGGGGCCATCCTCAAATGCCGGCTTGTTGGAAAGCAATTTGAGGACCCCGGAGGAATCCGCAGGGCACCCGGGGGTCTCTGCAGGGGAGGGATGGGGCGATTGCACGTTCCTGGACTCAGGTGCCCACCCGACTGGTACACGTTGGGGAAGGACTTTGTCAGCCCCGGGGAGAGGAAATCTAAGCCCGACCCCACTGCTCCCACTGTGCTGAACTGGAGCCAAGTAAGAGGACGCTATGTGATAGCTCAGAGCTACCAGACTGGAACAGCTGGCCCCGTCACCTGCTCCGTCCCCCACAATAGCAAGACGCGAGCTCTTCAGACAAAGCCCAGCACGACAGATGGATAAGAGGAGACCGAGTGCATCTTGCTTGGGGCTCTGTCTTCCCAGGATGTTGGGAGGGTTTCCTCCTCTTAAAAACCTTTGGGGTTGCTCTCACAAGCCAAGCAGTTTGGGGTCTGGTTGTTGTCCCGGACTCAGGGAGACAGGTGAGGGACCCCCCGCAGTTCAGTTGAGCAGGCAGGCCAAAAACCAGAGACCAGATTTGTCTGAGGATGCATTTCATCTGCTAGGTTACAGATGAGTTCAGACCACTGTTCATCACTAAACTCCTTCCCCCTGCATCGGAGACAAAGAGGACACGGGTTCAGGGCTGGGCCCTGGGCATGGGACATCAGGTTCATTTTGCTGCTCTGCTACAGACTTTGTGTGTGCCCCTGAGCATGTCCCTTAGGACCAGATCCAAAATATGTGGAACTGAAGCACCAGCGTCCCAGAGAGCAGTGCATGGACAGCCTGCCTTGGAGGCTAGAAGGGAGCCTGGGAGGCTTTGAGCTTTTGATAGTAAGGATGCTTAGGCAGCTCACGTTCTGCTGCTGGACATGCCCAGATGTGCTGCCCAGTTGTCCCCCGGGCTGCATCTCTGTGCCCACCTCATCTCGCTGCACAAGAGCTGAGCATCTCAGTACCAATCTCACTCCTAAAGCTATGGGGTTTCTCCCACGCAGCATCCCAGCCCCTACTTCCCCAGAAGGGCCCGATCCAGCAGGAGCCTTCTGAGTCATTCTGGAGATTCATCAGGACTGTTTCTTCTCTCACTTTGTGTTGCAATGATTGACCTCAATGCACCGCCGCTCTGAGAGCAAGGTGCACCCAGTGACTCAGGAGCTACCCTGGAGCGTCTGAGATCCACCCAGTACCTTGCTCTGTCAGCAACTTCCCGCATGAAATTGGACCTAGAGTTTTTGTGCCTCCATGCTCCATCTGTAAAATGGGGGTGATACCATTTCCCTACCTCACCAGGGTGCAATGAGGCAGCTGGATGCTAGGGGAGCTATATGCTATAGGTCCTCAGCACCTGAAGCTCCCCTTGACGTCAGTGGAAGTTACTGATCCCTGCTTCTCCAACAATAATGTCACGTCCCTAGTGACATTATTTTCCCGAGGAAAAATGCTGCAGCGTTTGGTTTGTAAAATGCACCCTGGAATATGCTTAATTTTTAAAGAGTCCTAGTCGGACTACATTTTGGAAAATCTTTTAAAAGTACATCTATGGAAAAAAGCATAAACCTTGGAGCCTCGGTCCTCAACTGATAGGAATATGGGACTGCAAGAGCAATCCCGGAAAACGCTGTATGAAGTTCTTTCTCTGACCAGACATTTGGCTAGAAAAAGAGAGTTGGGGAAAGGACTGAAGTGACTGGTGGGCTTGAGCTAAATCTGGGGAGTAGGCCAACAATTTTTTGAACTATCAAAACTTTCCACCGAGACATTTTGTGAATGAAACATTCCAGCTTGGGGAGGCAGGAGCTGTTTGAACCACCAGTTTTACATGATGCTCTGCATTTGGAAAAGGCCTTTTTTGTTCTTGAAAGGTTCCCTGTGACTTCAAACCTAATAAATAAATAAATCACGGGGTTTCCAGTCTAACGATGTGCTTCAGATTCAGTGGAAATGAGTTCTTTCCTTCTGTTTCACCAAAAAGGCTCAGACTTGTTCAACCTAATTGGGTTTTTTCTCCCGATATTTTGGGGTTTAGCAACGACACTGGGAAGCCCACGTTTCTCCCAGATCTGTTCCTGAGCCCAGCTCCTTGCTCTTGCAGACAACCGCAGCCTGGCATCCACTTCAGAAATGCTTGTGGAGATCAGTGCTTCACCCCAGCAGCTGGGGATATCGCCCTGGGACTAACCAATGTCCCTTTTAATTGTGTTTGATCTTGAAATCAAGCTGGGAGCAGTCCTTGGAAAAACCTGCACAAAGTTTGCCTCCTTGGTTGTGGCTTGAGGATGCCAAGAGAGGTGATTTAGTCTTTCAGGCTTGGATATGGTTACACGAGCCATGTGCCAGCGCTGGTCCTTGGATTACATTAAGTTTGCATAGCAGCTGCAAAATTTGATTTTGATTTGGTGTGTGCCAGCCTGGGGGGGCCCTCTCTGATGCACTGCAAATATTAGCCATCTATTTATATTTATATAAACAGATTATTTATATGCAGTGATATAAACTGATGTATTTTATATATGTGATATATAATATATTTTGATACCATATGTATTATTTATATGCAGTGATATCAATAGATATCAGGAGCCCAGTGTACGAATCCTGCCTCCCACTGCTACGCTCCAACCACGACCCACCTTCCCTGCTTGCCCCAGCCTTCCCCAGCCCCCCGGGGCTGGGAGGGGGCATGCTTCGCCTCTGAAGAGCCTGCATAGCACCCAGCAGCGGGCAGACTCAGTGGATAACCTCCACGTTACTGACTTCCACAGAGATACCACTAGCACGAACCTGTTGGGCTCCTTATGCGCGTCTACATGAGATGCTAACTGCGCAGTAACCTAATATCACGGCACAGTAGCGTGCCGGACAAAACCCGTGCTAATATGCTACTGCGCAGTAGTATTCGGCTACCGTGCAGTTAGCATCATTAAAAATCTGAGTGCCGGCACCACCGTGCAATAACGCAAGTCACTGCGCATTGATTTAATACGTGGTTAACCAAGTAGTACACTTAATGAGCAGTAACTACGGTGCATTAATGAATGTGTAGCCATGCCCTCATCTAAAGCCTCCTACCTGCCCTTCCTGGCAATTGGAACGGCGCCTTGTACCCCCGAGCCTCCCCTGGGCTTCCCCGCGCTCCACAATGCTGGGTCAAGGAGCTGAGAGCGGCTGTCTCAGCTCGCCCAGGCGCATGCACCTCTCCAGCTCTCCTGTCACCTTGCTTCCCTCTAGCGTGCAGACCGCACTTCCACCCGGAGTCTGGGAATGTCTGGCCGCTCTCCCACATCGCTGGGGCTTCCTCCGCTGCCAGGCAGGCAGCGGCTATGTGCATCAGACCCTGGCCCCAGCGCTGCGAGTGCCTCTGCAGCTTGTTGCAGAAAAGGTTACCCAAGGGGATTTTGCTGCCTGCATTGCATCGATTTGCATGGGGCCACAACCCAGAGCTGCTCTGTGGGACATCTGTCATTCAGCCATGCCTGGCAGCCCCTGGCCAACCTTCAGCTAGAGCAATGGTGATTGCTTCTCAGCCTTTGGGCTAAACTAGGGGCATCTGAACCCTAAGACCTTTGCGCCTGGAGCTTGCACGTTGGATGTCCGCCTGGATTTGGGGAGGATTTGGAGCCCCAGACCGATGGATCTGGGAGGAAGGATGCTTGCCCGGTGGCAGAGCCACACTGACTTGACGGCTGACATTTGAATTTTGGAACTTGACTCTTGGGCTTTGCCCATTTGAATTAGGAACTGATTTGGCCTTGAAGATTTAGAAAAAAATCCCTGAGTGAGAGCAATACTCAAGGCTCCTCATTCAAAGGCACGAGGCAACTTGAGGAGATGGATTAAGATGCACTCTTTCATGAGTCGGGTGCAAGGGAGACCCTGTAACACTCTCCTCTGTTATTCCTATAAGCAGCTGTGTAGTCCCAGCACAGACAGGGCCTTTTAACCGTGCTCTGAGCTGGGCTAGACCAAGCCACACACAAAATGCTGCCCAGGGACGGGTCTGCACCAGCGCTGCTACCACGATGAAACCTGCACTGGGGGAGAAACAGGAGGAAATCTGAGCTGCGTGTAGGCAGCGGAGTGGCTGGACACCGTCTGGCAGCCCGCTAGATGGCATTGCAGCTTCAAAAACAGCTGCTGCTCCCGGAGAAGGAAGGGAAAGTGGCTACAGACTCACCTGACCGCTATTGCATCTATAGCGAGGATGCTCGGGGAGCTGACGGAGCAGTCTTTCCAAGCCAGGGACAAGACCTTTGCTAACCCATAAGCATCTCTTATAGTTCACATACCATTTTAACCCCAGGGGATGCTCGGTTTTATTGGAAGCATCAGCTAGCGAGTCACACAAAGGATGGGGAGTCAGGATTTCTGCAGGCTGGTCCTGTCTTGTGTGGGAAAGCTCATCAGGGCTTGTGCTTCCCCGTCTGGACAGCACCTGGGATGGCCGGTGTCTTCCAAGCCAGAGGACTTCAAGGCTTTTGGCACTGTACAGTCCAAGTGCCGTGGGCATGCAGCCATCTCCGGGTGGGACCAGCACGGGGAAGCCTAGGAGCTTGCTGCACAGCATGGGAGGAAGAGCTGGGCACCTGTTGGGGCTTGAGCACCGATTTCCAGAGAGGTCCGTGGCCACCCCTCCCTGATCTCCTCTCCATGGGGCACAGTGAGCAGCTCTCAGCCTGCATACAGCCTCCTGCTTCAGGCCATTTGCCCACTACTGAGACACTGGGCTCTGGGGGAACTATCAGGCTAGTCCATAATGGCCTGGCTGGACGCTGAGGGGGTCCCAGCCACCGAGACGGGTGGAGGTGACTGTGGCTCACATCGGCTCCTGAAGCAGGTGTGTGAAGCTGCCCAAGAAACAGCCCCGGTTGCAGCAGAGACCCCAGGACAGCTGAGGTGGGGGAGACAGGGACTTAAAAGTGACCCAGCCACCTGACCCCACTTTCCACCCGGCTGGGAGACACCAGCATCGAGCTCCCACACGGCTCACAGCCCCGCTGAACCGAGGCCGAGAGGGAGCCGGCGGGGCATGAGGCTGCATAGCCAAGGAACGAAGATGGCAGGTCCGTGACCCAGGGCCAGCGGCTGCTGCAAGCCGCTTTGGCCTTTTCCAGTCCCTCCTCCCCGTCTCTCTTTCACCCAGACAATGCTGCGGCCAAACAAAGCCAAAGGGAGTCGGAGGCCGAGGGGCTCTCCCCGGCCCTATTGCACCACACGGAAACAAAGGGCTAATTGTTCGGCTGGCTGGGGGCTTTATCAGGCTGCAATTGTTGAAAGAGAGAAAGGAAGGGGGGAAGGGTAGGACAGCACCCAGGCAAGTCTGGCTGCTTCCTTCTCTGGAAGAGGAAAGTGACTTTAGGCCAGAGAAACAGATGTGGGAGGAGAAAAGGGATGAAGAAGGTGCTAGGGGCTTTACGCGCACGTGAGCCTGAGGAGGGTAGGGATGAAAAAGACCAGCCGGTGGGGAAAAAGATGGGAAAGTGGCACAGTCAAGGTCACCCAACATGGCCCAGGTCCCCCAGTTACCCGTTATTTGATGAGCTTCCAGCCCATACTGCCAGTGTCTCAGTTTCCCCCATCAACAGCTGACTGCCACATGGCAATTGTCACCATCCTCGGCGCTCACGGGTCCCCTTCGTCAGCAGCTCGGCTCCCAGGAAGCAGGGCCAAGGACTGAAAGAGCCCCAGAGACTGCAGAATCAAGGGTCCCTTCCAGCCCTTATGTCTATGAAAGCTATGAAAGTCTTCAGGAGTAAGAGGCAAGGAGCTGAGACCTTGTGCTGGGAGAGCTGGTTTGCAATCGGCCTCACGCAAGGTCCGGATGCTGAGTTACTCTGCGCTTTCCAAGGGGTAACTTCACCCTGGATGGGAGTGATTTAATCCAGAGTACGACTGCCCATTGTGTGTCTGCGCACCTCCACTCTGTGCTAAAGTCCATTTACTGCCCAGTCCCCCTGTGTCCTGGGGTCCCACACACGCCTCGTGCAGCCACTGCTAAATGCCCACAGCCCTTCGTGGCACAGGGAAATCCCGGCAGCGTTCCCAAAAGGACGGGCCCTGTCCTGGCAGCGAGCCGTCAGGAGGTGGGTGGTGCTCACCTTGGGAGGGATTTGTTTGTGGAAGAGCACAGTGTCAGCTCCAGCCCAGAGGGCACTTGTCCACCCACGTAGCGCTTCGCCCCACACCCCGCAAAGGATGTCTGGGGGCGTCACTGCACGTAGGGAACAACGGCGGGGTGTTCACGCTGCGACCATCCTACACGAGTAAATAAGGGGAGATGAGGCGCGTTATTTCCGGGGACCGAGGATGCTTTTGCTTTGTTATTGGCTGTATTTCTGCATTGCTGAGGACTCTCTTGATAGGCAAGACATGAAGTCAGCAGGCCATTTTGTTTTCAGGTGGGCTGCGGCATGGTCCTACGCTGTGCTCCCTCTGGGAGACCCGACCTTTGTTCTTCCTTGTTCCCCTTGGTCAGAAAGTGTGTGCACGCGCATGTGTGTGTGTGCAAACAGCATATAAAACTGGCCTCCCCGCCTCTCTGTTGAGTTGTATATCCAGAAGACTGTTCCCAGTGAGGGCAGACAACAGGACAAGGAGCAATGGGCTCAAATTGCAGCAAGGGAAGTTTAGGTTAGATACTAGGAAAAATGTTCTCACTAGGAGGGTGGTGAAGCACTGGGACAGGTTACCCAGAGAGGGGGTGGCATATCCATCCTTGGAGGTTTTTAAGACCTGGCTAGACAAAGCTTTGGCTGGGATGATCTGCTTGGGGATGGTCCTGCTTGGAGCAAAGGGTTGGACTAGATGTGACCTCCTGAGGTCCCTTCCAGCCCTCATTGTCTATGATCCTATGAAGACCCTTTCTACAGCTCGTCAACATGACAGACCTGTGCTGGGGGAAGGATTCGGACCCAAGATGTAGCACAGCCGTGAGTAAAAACTGCAGTCTACACGGGCCTGCCCTGAGGAGCTCATAGTCTAAGCAGGCTGAAGGTCTAGTCACCCCATTTTACAGGCAGGCACCGAGTGAAATGACTCCCAGCCTCCCCTAGCCAAGTCAGGGACTGAAGGTAGGTCTTTTGCAGGTCAAAGCTTTACCTAAAACACAGGCCTGTGGCTAGGCTGGCTAATGCATCCCTTTTTCTATAAGCAACAGGACACAAAGGTAGGGTGTGATGTAGCTGGCTTGACATCCAGCTGCCTTGGGCTCCCTAGCCTGAATGGGGGGCTGCCTTTGGCACGACCCCAGAACAAGGCTCTAATACACACCTCCCGTGCCACAGCAATGCATCCTAGCCCCTGCCCTTTCAAGCCAAAGCACCTTTCAGTCACCCAGACACTGCACGTACCTCTTTCCTCCCCTAAGCCCAAGCCAGTCCCAGACCGAGGGGCTATTAGCTGGCGAAGCTCTGTCGCTTTAAACTGCAGCCCAAATGTGTAAAACTGCCCTGCCGGAGTCAACCTGGCTGTGAGTAATGAGCGCGGTTATCAAGGGAAGGGGTGGATTAATGTGGGAAAGGCATTGATGAAGGCGGAGGAGGGCAGATGCTTTGCTGCAGTCCCCGATCGATACAGACCTTGGAGGATGAGTGCGAGCTTCAAAGGGATGCATCCGTAAACAACTGAAGGCTGCTGGCTCCCGGGTGGCCTCCCCGCCTGGAGCGATGAGTGAAGCATGGCATGGTGCACCTTGCCCACTTGAGCAATTAGCCCGGCCTTGGGTCTTCGCAAGGAGCTGCTGTCCACTCTCGGGGCTGGGGATCTGGAGGATTTCCCTGCGGTGGCTGCTGTATACCCCCCACTCCCCCCAACCCAGCCAATGCATTGCTCTCGCTCTTATCTACTAGCTCTTTGTCCATCTCAAAGCACTTTGCAGGACCGTCATGTCCATTCCACAGACAGGGAAACTGAGGCATGGCGTGCTGGACTGCCTTGTCCATGGTCAGTGGCAGAGCCCAGCCTCCTATGCCACACTCCAGAGCTCTCCCTGCTAGGCCATGCTGCCTCTCCTCTCCACCTCTCGGTGCAGCAAGGACATCCCAGAGTGCTTTGCTGGTGCTGCCCCCCCCTGCTGAGCAGACTGGCAATGCACGCTCACATTGCAGGGATACTGCCCCAAGGTGCAGCTGGGTCAGGCAGGGGCTTCACCAGCTGGACACAGACACTTCAGCAGCAGTGGATGTTAGACAAGAAGGGATCTGATGCCTGGGGCTCCCAGAGGAACCAGGGAGGAAAGCTCTGAGCTGTGCCTCAGTTTCCCCAAAGGTGTCCGTCCCCCTCACCCCTTTCTGGAGAGCCAAGTGGAGCATGGAGGATTCAAGGGGGGGGAAGGCAGATTGGAGCATGCTCTTCCCCCAGCTCCCACCCCGGCCTGCCCGGCTGCTCAGGAATGCACACTGAATTCCTTGCCGGCTTAGTGCATGTTCCTGGCATGTTTGCTCTCCCATCGCTGGGAGCAACTGCGCTTTTCCCACACTTTGCAGAATGGCCTGGGATCACGCCCCATCCTGCCCCTGCAAGGGTCACATGCAGGCGCACACTCAGGTCGAGGGGGCCAGGCACGGTGGGCACCACGTGGTTCTCCCCACCCCCGGGGTCATCTCCCCTCCACCCATATCCACCAACACCGGGAGCCTCAGAGTCCGCAAGGGCTGAATTCGGTCCTGATCATTCTGCATGGAGCAGGGGCGTTGGGCTGGTCACTTCTGTACCTGCTTGAAGCTGGCTTCCCTTTGCTGGTTCATGTGCTTTAGCCCAAGGGTGCCATGCTCCATCTTTAGCCCAAGGGTGCCTTGCTCCATCTCAGAGCCTGGCAAGATGCTAGGCATCCCTAGCACTGCTGAACAAGCAAAGGGCACAACCTCCACGGTTCCCTAGGGTGCTATGAACCTCTCATGGCCATTAGATGGGTGTGTGCATCCAAACTTTGGGATGCCTCAGGGCAATGTGAGCTTCTCAACTATTCATGGACTGGTTCGCACAACACCCTGCAAAGCAAGGAAGCACTATCACCCCCACTTTGGAAATGGGGGCTTAGCACAGAAGCAAAGGCACTGGTTCTCAAAGAAAGGGGGAATCAATGTTGAAATACCTTTGGGGATCCAGAGATAAGTGACTTGTCCAGGAATTGACCCCCCATTCTTCCATCTCAGCAGCTGGATGCCACCTTCCCACCCACGCCCACACTTCCCTGGGGTCAGGAATCCCTGGGATCTCCAGGTCATGTAATCACAAGACTCGGGGCCCTTTGCAGATGTGAATATGCTCACCTGTTATTTGCCAACAATTCACCCACAAGTACTTGGCAAACAGGGGAATGCAATCATAGAGCATGACCCAGCACAGGCCCTTGAGTGTAGGTTTGCTTCTGTTTGGATTGTTTTATGGCAAAGCTTTTTCAATCACTCTGCTTATTTGAGCTGCATTAAAACCAACAGAAGAAATCAGCATCTCGTGGGCGCCTGCCAGGTTCCCGGTCTCTATCTCTCCCTTTCTCATAGGAAACCCCCATAAAAGTGATGAGAACAGAACACCCACAGCATCGCCTTCTGTTCTCCTCCTATCGCAAACCAAACACGGGGGAAGGGGAATGTAAACAGTTTCTTTAGCCCGACCAAATTGCCAGATGTCAAATTAACACACTCAGTTAAGCCCTGGCCTTAATTACCTTGTTTGAAGTTCTAAAGCAAGCTCCCATACAGCCCAGCTCTCTAGTAGGACTACATGGAGTGACTCAATCGCCTAATCACCCTTGCCCGGTTGAATGGGCTGGTAGTTTCCCTCCTGGGACGAGTGGATGGGCAGCATGCCGGTAGGAACTGGTCTGATCTTTGTGAGCAAGCTGAGCTCCATCCTGGCGGTTGTCAAATGGCACAGCTGCATCCAAGTCAGAGGGGTCTGGCTAGCTAGCACCAGCCCTTTGGGTGGCTTTCATTGCCCGTGACACTGTAGAAACCGTGTTCGCCATGCCAGCAATACCGGCCACGGGGGCACGAGAGGGAATGAAATGCCTGGGTCTGGCTCCGCTGGGGTGTACGGGATAAGATAACACAAACAAGTCGCCCTGTGCCAGGCCGGCTGCACTCAGCGCTGTTCACACTCCCCCGCGAGCGGCTGGAGCCCTGACCTGTGCTAGGAGCAGCCACGCCAGGCCCTGCTGACAATCCTTATCAAGTTTTCTCAGTAGCAGAACTGCCTCATGTGTAAGACAATGAAGGTCAGGGGGACACAGGGAGGGTTGAGTTTTTGCCATCAAAACAGCCCTTTTTATACTTTTTTTCCCTTCCTGTCTGTCAAATCCCAGGCCTAGATACACTGGAAAACCAGGGAGAAAAGGTTTGGAAGTCTTTAGGGACTCGGAGATGGACCCCACTCAGTTTTCGGTGACAGCATTATGAGCAGCCAAGAAATCCAGCCGTTTCCAAAATCCTGAACGTTTCCGTTGTATTTGGTGATGGGCAAACAGGTGCCCGTGTGAGATCGTGCCACGGGCGCGTGCAAGCTGGACGGGTCGCCGTGTGTTTACTGCAATGAGCTTTATTGTGTGTCGATCCCGCTGTTCTCCGCAGGTGAAAATCAGAAGTGTTCATCATAAACCCTTGCCTGCTAAAAGTTCGTGGAGATTGCTCTCTAGGTCAAGGACCAGGAACTCTTGGTTTTTGGAGCCAGATAAAGCTAGGAGACCTAGGAATGAACCTTTTTTTTTGCAGTGCAAACACAGACATTTTCTGCCACCAACACGGTTTGCGATGGGGTTTGGGTGCTGCCAGATTTCCGAGTACAACAGAGAACAGAAAAAGTCTGTCAATGCCGAACGCTTCCTTTTGACAGATTCCAACCGAGGTAGATGGGTGTTTCTGTTGCAATGATGCTAAACCATCCTTGCATTTTATTTAAAAAAGGAAAAGCATAGCATTGATTCAAATCAAAGCAAAAGGTTTTATTTGACCCTAACCCTTTTTTTTTTAACTTTTTGGTGTCCAAAAATGTTTTTTAAATTGTTTCCAGGCCCTCTCATAAGGAGATTGTAGATTTTTTCAGCAGAGCCAAAAAAAAAAAGAAAAGAAAACCCCTGACAAATCCCCTGTCTGTCCAGGTCTAGATCCAACTTCTATTCCTTCTGCCCAGCTGCCAGAGTGACAGGTTCCCATAGATCTTGCAGCCTCTGTAGGCACACGTTTTGCAGGAGACGTAGGAGCATCTCTGTCCTCAGCGACTCAGCCAAGTGTGTGCTCAATATAGAACCCATCCCTTTGGACTACAGGGACAGGAAACTTTTCTCCATTTTCCACATGGGGAAATAACAGACAGAGACAAATGTATCCCCAGTGAAACGCCTTTGATTTAAATGGATGCTGCTCAGGGAGGTGAAGTGACTTGCCCAAGGCCTTGCAGGAAGTCAGTGGCAGAGCCAGCCAGGACAAGCACGCTGATTCCCTGCTCCACCCTGCCTGCTCTGTATGAAAAGGGGAGATACCAGGGGCCACCAGCCCTGCCACCTGCCCCCCCCAGGGCAGAAAGAGTGAAGAACACCTGGGTGCTACCTGTCCTTGATTTGCCACGATGCCCCCGGTTCACACACATGCTTGCTGAGACCTGCTATTAGACCTGCCTCTCTTCTCTGGCTCGGCCTCAGCTTGTTGCCCCCTCCACTGTGGTTGTCCTCCCCCCCAGCTACCTAGCTTGGCTCCATCACACCAAAGCCTCTGTGGGGGCATTCGGCTAGCCGCCCTGAGCAGCCCCGTCCAGCTGCGGTGGCTGGCTAGCTCTGCAAATAGCCGCCGTGGCACCGGATAAGGCTCTGCTGAACTTTGCTTCCTTTATTGATAACAGAGTGTTCTTGGCCGGAGCCCAGGAGCAGATTCCCGCGGAAAGCGGGCTCTTTCCCGCCCCCCGGCCTTGCTGGCCATTCCCCGTGGCTGTAGCCTGCATCCTCCTCCTCTGCCGCTCCACGGCCTTTGCCAATGGGGCAGGGACAGCACTGTCCTTCCCCTCCCTGCTGTGCTCAAGCAGCTTTTGCAAAGCCCTGGGCCTGGAGAAGGCTCCTGGGTACCATGGCAGGGTGCCCCTCTCATGTGCCAATGATGGGGAACACTTCCCATCCCTCTCCATCTCCCAGCTCGAGGGAGCAGTGGCAGGTCCAGGCTGGAAAGCACCGGTGTGGTGCGCCCGTGTAAATCAGAGCAGCCCCAAGGCTGCTCTAAATGCGTTGGGGCTTTGTGCTCCACGATGGGGAGAAGTCAACTGTTGGCTTACAATCCCTTTTGCCTCTCCCCACCCAGCAGCAAAGGGAGTGGTGCGTCCCTAGCTTTTACTGCTTCCTTGCTTGCGTCTGTGTTCAGCGCTCTAATCCGGGGGGTGTGGCGGGGGAGACTCTCCTAATCTGGGGACCGGGGGTAGCAGAGGAGAAGAGCAGCCCCGTCCACTCAATGCCACCTAAATGCACTGCCATCCCCTGAGCACCTCACTGCTCCTTACAGTGGGGACGTGCGTGTACGCACGGCCAGGCCTGAAGTCCCCTGTGTGGGGGTCTGCAGCTCCACGTCTGCATGATTTCCACCCAAAAGGCAGACCTTGGAAGCTGCCAGACCCTTTGCATCCAGCCCCTGCCTTTCCCCCTCCTGCAGAGCACCTGCTGCCAGGGGAGCAGGCTTGCTGGGGCCAGGGGAAAGGTGAGCAGAGTTTATTTGTCTTTGAAGGGATTGGCTGAGTCCAAGCTGGGGGAGCTCTGCCCCAGAGGAGGGAGGAGTGGGGGCTTGCCAGGATGGGGGCTGCAAAGGGAAACCCTCCTGTTTGCATTTAAAGGATTGGCTCATCTCAGCGGCGAGGGGAGACCGTGCCGCTGGAAAGGGGCAGGCAATGGAGCCGGCTTCTTTTTCAAATCCATTGGCTAATGAGAAGCAGGCAGGCGGGGCAGAGGGAATGGCCTAATTGTTAATTGCTTTAATTAGTCAGGCATGCTCTGAGCTGGATCCGTCCTTGGCACCCGGCGCTCTGCTTTCATCCGCCGAGGCAATGAGCCGGAGCTTCGTCCTTCCCAAGCAAGGGGAAAGCTCACGCCTCTGTAGCAAGCCCCCAACTGCCCTGCCAGCGCCCCGGGCATTTTGGGGTGACCCTTGTGCAGGCTCAGAGAGATTGTAGTGTTTGGGGGCTGTTTGCTCAGCCCTTCAGGACCATCATTGAAGCCTCCAGTATTTTTAGCCTCCTCTGCCCACAGCGGAGATGAGCAGGGCTGGAAGGACTTTCCTGGGCTTTACGTGACGGGGCAAGGTGGTGTGGTGTGTCGTGTGTGTGGGATCAGGCCCCCGGGCGTCACTCAGCCCATGTTGCAATGCAGGGAGCAGTTGCGGCCTTGTCTCTACTTGCCGTGTTTCCCGCTCCGGGGCTCGACGGGGGAGATAAAAACTGCCTTTGTGGGACGGCAGGGCAAGTCCTGACACCGCTTCCTGGCGCCTGCTGCCAACTTTGGAGCGTGAGAAAATACCAGGCCATGCACAAAGGATCAACAGCGCACAGATGCGTGGAGATGACTGATACTTTAATGGTGATGCTGTTGGGCGCCTTTCCCGTCGTCTCTGGGTTTCGGCATTCAGGCTCGCGGACGTGTTGCAGACAGCTCAACCTGCCCATGCACGGGGACAGGCTCGGGTCCAGGCTAAACTGGGGTTTATTGTACCCGTTTCACTGCATGCTCGTGCCCATGGGCAACTGGTGCCTCCCGAGTCTGGGTGGGCACCAGATCACGGATGGGGAGCGGGGGGTCCGCCAGCCACCGATCACCAAGCCAGCGACAAAACCAAAGTGCACTTCCAGTTTCGCGGCTGGCACTTCCAGGGGGTGCACGGCTGATCTCGGGGGGTGCACATGCACCCCCATGCACCCCTTACACATTGCCACTGCTCATGCCAACTGCCTCCTTGCACACACAGGTCCTGCCCTCGTACAAATCCCCGAAGACAGTCACTGAAGCGAGGGCCTCACTTGCCATGAGCTTTCCCGCCCTGTTACACCAGTTTCCCCTGGGCCCACTGCCTGGTTTGGTCAAACCCCAGACTTAACTTCACAACTTAGGCCCCAGGCCTACATTTCCAAAAGGGACCCAGCGATGGTGAGCGCCCAACTGGAGATGCTTCAAAGGAGCTCGTTGTTCTGGGGTGGAGGATGCTCGGGCAGTACCAAAAATCAAAGCACCTAAGTTCCCTCCACGCTTAGTGGTCAAGAAGCCCCAAGAGACCACAGGGCCTCAGGACCAAGGTACATTTTGGGGAGATTTCCATGCCTCTGCCCAAGGCACATCCACTGTAGGGATCACAAACACCAGACAGCTTTCCAGAGCGGCTGTCGAGCAAAGACAGAGCAGAAATGTGCTCAGTACGTTTGGGGGAGATGAGCATTGCTGGTAGAAGCAGCCCTTTGTTCAGGCACCACTGTATTCGGTGACTCCCAGTGCCCAGAGCGGGTGCTCAGTGCCCATTCCCAGTGCTGGCTCTTCAGGAACCTCAATTTAAGGGCTTTCTCCACCATATGGTTTAGGGAAAAGATCAGATTCAGCAGGCTAGGCTTTCCTGGGCCCCTGGCAGGGTAAGGCTCTGCGCCATCCTGGCCGCAGGACCACTAACTGCACCTTTCACCAGGCCTCAGTTCCCACTGGGTGCACCTTGGATGCACAGTAACCAAAAACTACTGCGCAGTACAGACACATGCCCGTGCTGCACAGGAAATATGGCGACTTACACCGACTTGAGCGAAAATTTGATACCTGCATCATGCAGGCATCAAATTCATGCCCAATTAGTTACTGCACAGTAAGGCACATGCAGACAACTTACTGCACAGTAACACTATTTGGACTGACTTGAGACTAACTTTAGTTCCCAAGCCAGTCCACACAGAGCATTAAAGCACTTTAACGCCTGCACGTGTAGACGCCAGCCTATTCCCGCTTACAGTAATTTACTGTGCAGTAAATTTAAGCTGGCATACATGCACACGTAGACATGCCCAGTGGAAAGGAGGTTACAACAAGATGAGGCAGTGCTGGAGAAGAAACAAAAAGAGAATAATCCTGAGCTACTATCATGCTGCTGGGATATGCCCGGACATATGCCATTTGACTTTGTGGAGGGTGAAAAATGCCACAACTTAATTATGGCATCTCCTCCTTCATCTCTGCCAGAGGCTCCGGGGCTGGGACAGTCCTGGGCAAAGCTGTGCCTGTCCCAGCTGCGTGTTCCCCGTGGAAAGGGCGAAGCAGCTCTCCCGTTTCTCTGGGGAACAGCAAGGACGCCTGCTGGAAAACTTTTTGCACTGCTTATCACAAGTGTGTGGAGACCAGGGGAATCCAGCCTGATTTTACTACCTAAATGCCCTCTGATACCCTACAACTCCACCGAGCTCTTATGGCCTATCCCGGTGGTTTCCCATCACTCCCGCAGCCCTCGCAGTCACTCCTTTCAGGCTCCTGCTTGCCACCCAGGTGCTCTGTGGTGCTCCAGCCAGCTCATGCATGCTGCAGATGCCTGTCCAGAAGCTAATCGCGCCGTACAAGAGAGATCTGATAAGCAGGAGCCCTGAGCAACACTTGCACGGAGCAGCCCAAAGGATGACAGCTGTAAAGACTAACGTTCATTGTCTGCCCTCTGAATGCTTCCCAGCTCAGCAGCCTCTGATCAGATCTGCGGCTGGATGCTATCAGTTGGCTATTGCTCTCTCCGCCCGTTCGCTGACGTTAGGCAGTTATTCAAACTCTGTTTTGTCCCGGTAGTTAAAAAGTTAGCGTCTGAGGGATGTCGTTGCTGCCCGGTGAACGATGTCCCTTCTCCAGAATTACACACAACCCTAACGTTGTGAAGAAAGGCTTTTCCCGGTACCTGTAAACTTGGACCATGCACAGAGGGGTGTGAGCTAGAAACAGCCCACTTAAAGCTGAGCTGCATGGCAAAGGAGGACCCCCAGAAATGCTTTTAGAGTGGCCACGGCCCCTCTGACCACCCCTGGCATTGGCTGTGGCTCATTGAGCAGCATGGGGATGGGTGCTGTGGCCATGGGGGAGGCCACCCAGGCCTTCTGCATCAGCAGTGTCCAGGCAGACAGCGGCTGGTCCTTCCCTGCTCCCAGTCACTTAGTTTGTAGTGTCCCAGGCATACCCGGGGACCAGGGACAAGAGCAGCCCCTGCCCGCAGGGCTTGCAGAAACCGTGCATGTGGCGCCAAGCCCTGGAGGCATATGAATCTGGGGCATGTGTGGTTTCGCTCAAGAGTCATGCCTCTGGGCGCTCCACCTGTCCGCACCGAGTCTCCTCTCTGCACTTGCACAGGAGATGCCGTCCCTGGGGTATGGGATTTCCATCCTCAGCACTTCCAGCGAAGGGAAGCAGGTTATGCCCGGGCATGTCCCGCTCTAGTGTTCAGCATCCCGCTGGGCACACCCTTGTTCTGGGACAGAGATGCTGCAAAGACAGTGCAAGGGGCTGTTTTTCCTGGGTGCTGAGCTCCCACCATTCTCAGAGAGTCAGGGGAACTGAGGGTGCTCAGCCCTTCTGAAGGCACTGAGAAACGCGCTTTCCCACCTCTCTCACATCCTCTTCGTGCCAGCTGCCCCCATCTTTCAGGCCAGGTTGGTGGGTGAGGGCCTGTGGGACAAGGGAGCATCATCTGGACTTTGCACGCCAGGGCAAGGCATAATGTCCTTTGCATTGCAGTGGTACAAGGGGTTTCTACATGGCACGAAGCTGACCGAAACCGCGGCGAATCCAGCCGGGAATTTGGACCTGCACAAAAAGCACCGCATGATGCAAGCCATGCAAGGATGGTGGGGCTGAGATTCAGATCCCTCCTGTGCAATGCTCTCTGACAGCAACATGTGCGAGCCCTGCCCAAGGAGAGGGCTGTCAGATAAAATCACACCGCAGGAGAAGAGTCTCAGAGTTGGAAACCCCCGGCTGGCAGAGCCAAGACAAAAGCAGGCCTGTAGAGATGCCCGTACTAGTTCTCTTTCCACTCGAGCAGCCTATTCCTCCTCGCTCCAGCAAGTTACCAGTTACCTCTTTCACTCTCCATAAAACCCCCAATAAAAAGGTAATGACTTCCCCACCGAGTGTTTGGCCGGGGAGGTCCTGGGGCTCCGAATTCATGGTTCACCCTGTCCCCAAAGGAGCCCAGTGAAGGATGGGGATGAGCTGCGCCTACCTGCAGCCTTCTACAACAAAGGGCAAGTCAGGCACCTCCTTTCCCTCTCGTGTCAAGGGTGCCCAAGTCTGGACAGCGCCCTGGAACAAAAGGCTTGAAAGCAACTCGCTGGAAACCTGCCAACGTGCACAAAGACGCAGAGGACGGACTAGCCCAAACAAGCCCTGTGCCTAGCTTCTAATGACGAACCCACAATGCCTTCAATGTGCCTTTAAAAACCCCAGCTGCGTCTATAGGAGCAACACATACTTGCCATTATGTCATTTCCAAAGAGCACAGATTGGCTCCATTGCACATCACCTGGGAGCGGAGCCATCCCAACAGGACCGGGGGCCAGGTGGTTTGTTACCCTGTTCTGCAGCCAAGCGCCTCCGTGGCTTCGAACAGCAGAGCAGTGACCTCCCCTGACCTGGCGCTCTGCCGGCAGTCACTTCTCACAGCCTCCAGCTATCTCGTCTTCAAACACTTATTTATCTGGGCATTAAATACATTCCAGTGCGTTCACAACGGTGGGGAAAAGCCAATGCACGATAACAGACAGCTTTCCCGCTTCCCCGAGAGCTAAGGTTGCGATATCAGAGACCTTTCTACCGAGGGCACGCTACAAAAATATGAGCAAGAACTTTTGTATTTTAAAAGAAGATTCGGCCGTTTTCTGAGATGAGAAGGCTCTGGAGACTGGCGAGCCGTTTCATCTGCAAGACATGAGGTCCTATCCAGCCCCAATTAGAAAGGACTGAAAGTTGTCATCATCCAACGGGCAATCTGAAAAGGTCTTGCTTCAGGTCTTTCTGGACAACTGTCCCTGTCACTAAGACCCAGATCCATAGTGGCAGTCCCTTTTAGCCACTGGAAAGTTCCCTCTGGGTCAGACCCAGCTTCTGACCCCAACATTTTGAATCAGTCTAGTCAAACACTTTCCAAATGATGTTTCTTTCCCAGTAAAAGACCAGCTTTTCAGTGACAACTAGAGATTTTTTTGCATGGAGAAAGTGCTTTTTTTTTTGTTTAAAAAAAAAAAAAATCTAAGGTTTTCAATGAATAAAGAAAACTCTGCTTAGTACTGGCAAGCACCTGCATTTAAAAATTGCTTTCTCCATTGCAAAAACTGCTTTCTCCATTGCAAACATTGCTTTCTCCATTGCAAATCCCCCACATTTTTTAGCAAAAAGCTTGGCATTCTTTGCCAAGCATTTTTCACAAGCATGGATATTTTTCTTTTACATAAAAACCACCATCTACCGGGTTAGACCATACGTTCATTCTGCCCAATATCCAGTGATGAGCATTTCCATCATGTTTTCTCCATAATAGGAAAACCCCCAATCCCAACCAGCTCACGATCTAAGCCCTCCACTTAATGAGATGTCCTCCTTTCCTGGCTTGAGACATGCATGGTTTTGTTTGTACACCTGGGCCCCTCACCTGCCTGCGTGAAATCTCATCCCTCAAGTGGAAAGGGAGGAGACGGCAGCAAGGTAACTGAGATAGGGACTCTTCTCCTCTGCCGTCGCAGCTGAGAAAGGAATTATGTCCGGGCATGTCCCAGAAGTACGTTAGGAGCTGTCAGCCGCCCAACCGCAATGCCCTTGTTAAATGCAGAAGGAATGCCTCAGCTGGCATATCCTCCGAATCCAGCCCCTGTCACAAACCCGTGCTATAAGAGAGGCTCCAGAGAAAACAGGCATGCCCACTAAGTGCTGACTGACCTAGATGCCCGGGGCTAGGGACAGAAAGTTGCTCAGTAAATCAGAGCCGTGGCATCTTAATGGCTTTGCACAATACATCAGACTAGGAGCCAAGGAGGAACAAAGTCTGGGTCCCGGACTCCCTAGCTGCTGCTCTGCTCAGCACTGGACCTCCAGGCTAGTGACCCCATGTGCCTCTGTCTTTCCTTTCCACCCTTAATCGGTCTTCCCTGTTCAGATGATGAGCTCTTTGGAGCAAAGTCTGCTCCTTCTTATATACTGGTACAGCACCTAGCATCAGAGCAGGGGTCCATGCTCCGCAGGGGCTGGTAGGTGCTACCATCATTGTCACAAGAACACATCATGTCCCAACCTGCGGTTATCAGGCAGGGGCATCGCAGTACACACGTGCTCAGCCAAAAGCAATACTGGACCTTTATCTCCTTGTCTCCTGAACCCCATGAGATGTTGCTTAGGGATCTGCTGTATTTGCTACTTGCCCGTATCTTCTAAATGGCTTCAATCGTCTCCCTTTATTGCATTCAGGTTCTAAAGTACCTGAGCACAGTCAAATTCGGTCCCTATCCACAGGAACTGTCTCTACCTGGTCAAAACCCTACCGACTAGCTTGCCATGTTATGAAGGATCTGGTCGGCAGATGCCTCAGTGCCTTCCTGCCTTGGCGCACGTGCACAGATGATGATCTGCAAGCATCTGATAGATACTCAAATGCAAGATATACCTTATCAATGGACCATGAGAGGCTGCAGAGCCACAGACCAGCATCTGCATCACGCTGGAACGCAATCTTCACCCACAGAGCTATCTGCCCGCCTGTATTTTTCCTGCTTTAAAAAACGAGGATGTTGTTATCATAGAAATTAAAGTGTCAAATTTGCCATGCAGAGGAGGGAAGTCATATGTCTTAAACTTTCTGCGTAAAAGCACATTGGACCAGGAAGTGGAGATTAGTTCCAATTTGATAGTCGAAATGGTTCTTTTTTTGCATTCTTCGTCTCCGGAGAATGCTGTGCTGTCTGAACGGCAGGGCTGAACACCAGGAAGCCCTCCTTTCTGTGTGCAAACTGGAAGGAAATAAAGACATTTTTTTTAAATCGGGTCAAAGTGCAGCTCAGAAAAGATTTGTTGGGACCTTCCCACTCAACCG
>NW_005841869.1:71603-87158 GCF_000455745.1 Alligator sinensis
GAGCGGTTCTGTGACCGACTCTGCCCTGTTTGAGTAATCATTTACACCTGGGCAGAGGGAGAGTTAACCGGGTTAATTGGTTCAGGAGAATAAATACCACGAAGGCCAGGGGGAAGACTGCAGCTCCCTACAAGACTTCCCTACAACTTTGGGACCTTTATGTGCTCCTCTCCCTTCACCTGCTCCTCCATCAGAAGCTTAACAGCCTAACGCGCGAGGTGGAAGATCATGGTGCAGTCCATTACAAGATCATGCCAGGATAACGGGGTGACGTTCAATGGCTTGGATACATCAGGAAGTCAGACAAGGCGATCCAACTGTTGAGGCCTTAATGTATATCAGTCTGCAAGTGGCTTCCAGCGAAAGGTGGAGCTGAAGTGTCCCAGCACCTACCAGCTTCAGATCTGGATTCTGGCTAACCCAAAGAGCCATCCGACCCAACTAGAGTAGACATGTGCCCGACTCTCTCGTGAGCATCAGCAAGCCCCGGGCCGGTGTGTGAAGACAGGGTACTCCAGGAGAGGGCAGTGGTGCCCGTGCGGAGAAGTCACGGGCAGTCGCTCACTCCCCACGTCCGTTGTGGCCGGAAGGCTGTCCTTTTGACATGGGAGTCTCAAGACGACAGCTCCTGCCAGCAGCCAGCCCCAATGAGGAACTGCAACCGAGACCTACACGTCAGGGCTGCCTTGGCTTCAGACAACATTTGGGGCAGACTGACCTCGAGCTGCAAATTTCGGGGCTATCTAGGAAGGGGAAAGGCAAGCCTAGGGGTGTCCGGAGAACTTTCCCAATCACAAGAGAGTTGGGAGCTGGGCCACGCTCACAAAGAGCAGCCCTGACACATGCGCTGCAGTATATTAATTGCCTAGATACTAGATGGTCCCAAGATACAAAATCCAGAGCCAGATTGCAAGTCCTTCCCCTGACTCGGGTATGTGGGGATGCTGGTTTTGATTCAGGAGGCAGCTCTGCACCCCTGTTCCAGACCCCAGACAAATCCATCCCAGACCTGAGGGATGTTTGGGCTCTTGCTTTCAGCCCAGGCCCGTATTTAAAACCATTGCAGTACACAAGAGGCTCATCCCCTTCACCCTCCGGTGTCATGGAGGCATTGGCATTTCTGAGCACCTTCCTCCAAATCAGGCTGTCAAACACCCCCAGGTCTGGCTCCTTTCCAGCATGTTGGTGCAACCACTGGATGCTGCTCTGCTGGAACGACAAGGAGCTTTGGGATGGTCCTAGCTGGCCCGGTCACTTTTCTCACATACGTTCAGCTAGTTGGGTGAAGAGGAGCAGAGGCTGAGTGAATTCAGGTGCCATCCCTCATCATGGGGCCTTCACCCAAGCATGACAGATCGAAGGGACGAGAGAGGCCCCAAGCACCCATGGCTAACCATGGCACGTGAATGGAGATAGCCTGAGAGGGGTCGGTACCCTGCGAAACAGGTGCAGGGCCAGCTCCAGACAAGAGCAGCGGTGGCTTATGAGTCATCCCGACATGCCCCTGCATCTCCTATTTACTTTGAAATCTTCCTGTACAAGTAAGAAAATCCTCGTGAGACTGAACTCCCAGCACGTTAGGGCCTGAAGCAGGAGCGCTCCCTGATGCAAGAGGCTGGTGCGGGGCTGGATTGGCTCCGCTTTGCCTTTATCTGTCTGAGCTGGTTTCACCGGGTGGAGACGTGGGGGGACAGGCCTGCTTTCAGAGGCACGCGACCCCACCTTCTCTTCACGCAGGCAAGCAGCCCCGCCAGCCCGCACCGAGACGGAGCAGGGCCACGCGGTCAGGGAAAGGCAGGGGCACGGCAAACCAGAGCAGGAGTGTGGCTGACCAAGCTCCAGGGACGGGGCTTATATACCCCAGGGAGGCCGGGCAAGAGGCGCGTTCTCTGTGCTGATTGGCTGCTTGCTCTGAGCTCCTCCCACCCATGACCTCATGCATCTTTTCACGCCCGGCCTGCCATGCTGCTCTCCTCCTCCTTTTCCACCACGCCTCCCCTTCGTTCTGCTGTCCTCCACCACTCCCACTCCCTACGTCCTCCTATTTCCGCTTTCTCCAGCCGTTTGCAAAACACCACCGTTCCTTTTGCTTTGTCCGGTATTTCCTTTCCCCCTGCCCCTGGCCCTTGAGTCCTTGTAGGCTATAAGCGAGTTTGTCCAGGTGGGGATTGCCTCTTGCTATCTGCTTGCAAAGCATCTAGCACAAGGGGAAAGGTTGGGAACATACAACTAAGAAGGTAGAGCTAAAAGCAGAGGACAAGATGGGCTGTCCATTGTCCGAGGGATCCATATGGGCACCTGTGCCCTCTTTACAACCGCTCCATTTAGAGAGCCTGTTGTCCACAGCGCTTGTCCGCTGCCCCACCATTCAGCAATGACCCTTGTCGGCTGTGTGTATCTCAGGCCTGACCTACTGGAAAGTTATCTCCTCCAGCTCAAACAGGAGGATGGAGCCAGCAGGTCAGAAGAGAACAAGCTGGAAATGGGTGGGGTATGTATTCTTTTTTTATTTTATTTTATTTTTTAGAACTGGCCCGAGAGGAGATTTCTCAAACTTTCCACCCAATGGAAACCAACCTGGCAGCCACTCTCCACGCTAAGGGCCCAATTCCTGTTTGCTCTGGCACTGCCCGAAGGCGTTAGCGTGAGTGAGACTCGGGGCCAGGAAGTCTGGTGTGCGTTCTCCTCTGTTAGTGAGGGGATACACTAACCAGCACCGCGAGGCCATATCGCCCTCCGTGCACGCTGCATCTGTGTTTATCCTTCGGCCCCGCGACAATGGGGGCCCGATAACACAACAGAGCACTTCTTGTCAAGATCCCACCAGTCTTCATCAGGATGGAGATAGCGGTGGAAGTTTTCCAGTGTATACAACATACTCCAGACCATGTTGACAGCTGGAGGGGGCTGCCAGGACTTTGTATCCCCTCTCCCATGCATTCGTTGCCAGTGATTGGGATTGTCTTTGCTTGTCAAACACATACGGCTGATATAGCTCCAGCCCCGGACCGGGAAGGATGAGGCCTCGATCCCAGTCTAGTGTTGACTTGGAAGGACCTCAACTAAAGGAACAGGGGGAGTTCAGCCTCTATAACCCATCACATTTTGGTCTTGGCTCAGCCAGGCAGCGAGAGGACCCTTGCTGGCAAGAACTGGCCATCTACACTAAGAACAGGGATAGATCCCTCCTGTCTCTCAGTGCAGTGATGGCCGTAGGGTTGTTGGGACCTTGGGCAGGAGAGTCATTTGGGGCCCCTTAGAGGCTTCATTTTGATGACCTATGAGCAAGTCGGACATTTGTTGCAAAATTTCGGGGCCCTGGGTGGTCACCCGGTTTGCCCTCCCCTAAGGCCAGCATCGCTCAGTGGTATCCTGGTGCATCTTTCCTGGGCTTCACACCCTGCTCGTCACACCAGTGACCAGGTTTCATAAGGGCTCAGCCTCCACTTAGGTACCAAAGTCAGTGAATAAAGTTGGTGCTCTGGGTCCTGGGCACCTTAAGGACTCTGGCCCTTATTGAGAACTTGCTCAGGATTTATTTCTCAAGCAGTCATTCAGCATCGGAAAGCGACGGCTATTTATACCAATCCAGCACGCCTCCCAAGAGCCCAGGTCTTCGCACCCAGCCCATTCAAAGTCGCCAGAACCGGCCATCAGTCACTCATTAGACATTTTCCTAGATCTCAACACCATCACCATAGCAGAGAAGAATGAATAACCTGTGATTGAATCTCCCTGCTCCTGCCGTTCTCCTCCTTCTCAGCGGAGAGATGCTCTCATCTAAAGGTGTGGCAAGACCAGAGCCAGAATAGCTGGGGGGCTTCAAAGGGGGAGATCAACTTCCCTTCCGCGCTCCCAGCTCCCTCTCCCCATGGCAAATTCCCAGAGCTTGGGAAATTATAGGAATCCTTCATCTGGGTAAAGCCGGTGCCAGATTCCCATAGAACTTGAAACAAAGTGAGTCAAGTCCAAGACATGCTGTTCAAAGGCCTATAGCTGTAGGGCACCTGCACACAATTCAGGGGGAGAAAACAAGGAAAATCACATCTTTTTCTCAAAGCCAAGCGTACATTTTCCCAAATACTTCACAGCTATTGCATCAGAGGCTGTAATTACCCAGACTCGTCCTCTCCGTCTGCACACCATTACCGTACTGGATTTCTGCCTTGCCTCCCTGAAGTCCTCTTCCTGCCAGGATTGCAAGGCTTCTTTAACCTTTGGGCAGCGATTCAGCAGTGACCTAAGACGCATGCGGGATTCAGCAGCACTCTCCATGTGCCTGGTATTTCCACCACTCTCCACCTCCTTTGCTGCACTGCCACTGCTCTTGGCAAGCTTTCTAATGACCTCTTCCTGACCAGACCTCTGAGCGCACTCCACCCTCATCCTCCTCGACCTCCTTGCTGCCTTCGCCACCGTTAATCACAGGGACCAGCTTGAAACCTGGTCACTCCACGGTGTGGGTTGATGCACAGTCTTTCCTGGTCTTTGTTTTATAGGACAACCACGTGGGTTCACAGAGCCTTAATGCACCCCAAGATTAGGGAGCTGGTACAGAGCGCTAGCAAAACCCATGCCGATGGCTGCTGAACTGAGAAGTCATTTGCAGCGGCTAACTACAAGGGCTTGATTGAGCCTTCCTCCCTCTCAATGCTACGTGGCAGCAGATGGCAATCTTTCTACTACCTTATAAACAGACATCTCTTGTAGCCGACCACCACAGCCTCACTAGGACCCTCTGAGCAACAGGCGAAACTCTGAGACTGGAGGAAGTTTGGTTCGGTACCAATGCCCTTTACAGAAAGCTCACTAAAACGGGATTTCCCCCCACGTTTCTGATCTGTTCAGATGGCAGCCGGACTGAAAGCACCATGAAAATCATCTTCCCCTGGCACTTCTGTTTCTGGTCCAGGCCCAAGCCAGGAAGGGCAGGGACGCACAAAGACAAACGTAGCAGACTCAACTTGTGAATGAAGGCTTTAAAACAGCAGAGGTGTGGCCTGAACTTGGAGCAGGAGATCTGCTTAATCTGAACGGGATCCACTCTCCCTCCGTCGCACCCCACTGTGACATCAGCCTCCAGGGTCGGGTGATCTGAGTGATAATGAGCAAGAGGGACGTCCGAACTTGGGACATCGGGGAAGGACGGTAGGGAACGGACCTGGAACGGGAAACTGCAAGAGGACTTCATCTTGTCTGGTGTTGAATAAATCCAGGGGAACCTGCCCGCTTAACCACTTGCTAGCTTCAGCCGCAGCACAACAGGCCAGGACCGTCTGCTAGGGACGGCGGCTCTTTGGAAACTCAGCTGCAAACAGAAGCTCTAGGGAAGAGATCTGGGAAGCACAGCTTTTAAGATGCAGTTGAGTATCAGATACTCTCGTCTCCCAGGCATGCAAAAGCATCAGGGATAAAATCAAATGCCTG
Source organism: Alligator sinensis (assembly GCF_000455745.1). Classification (NCBI taxonomy): domain Eukaryota; kingdom Metazoa; phylum Chordata; order Crocodylia; family Alligatoridae; genus Alligator; species Alligator sinensis. The sequence continues at coordinate 77,031 of NW_005841869.1, forward strand.
AACAATGGCACCTTTCCCACCTGGGTTTGTATTAGGTTCATAGATCCATAGGTTCAAATGCCTGAACAACGGCACCTGTCCCACCTGGGCTTGCATTAGGTCCCAGAGTGGTAAATGGTGGGTCCCCGGCTAGGCTGAAACCTGGAGAAGAAAGGCTGGCAATTATTACTTGGGGGGAAATGGGCCTGAGCTATGTCATCCAAATGGCCTCACCCACCCTTTTTTGTGGATTCTTTTGGGCCAGGAAAAGCAGGATTAAGTCGCTTCCACTTCAAGTTGCTTAGGATGGAGGACCAGATTGTCATCTGGTGTGAGCTGGTGCCGTGCCAAAGCTGTCAGAGTGGAGCATAGTGCCGAGATGTCCAGCATGTCCCTCGGTTCTCCTGAGGTCAGTGGGATCGCTCCAGAGACACCCCAGCGTAACTGCAGGCAGAACCATACCCCAAGCTCTGGAGAAACCAACCAGCTTGAGAGCGTTCAAGTTGCAACAAGGGAGGTTGAGGTTGGATATCAGGAAAAACTTTCTCACTAGGAGGGTAGTAAAGCACTGGAACGGGTTACCCAGAGAGGTGGTAGCATCTCCATCCTTGGAGGTTTTGAAGACCTTGCTAAACTTGGCTGGGATGATGTAGTCAGGGCTGATCCTGCTTGGAGCAGGGGGTTGGAGATGTGACCCCCTGAGGTCCTTTCCAATCTTCATTTTCTGTGATTCTAACCTGATATGAGGAACATCCCTTGTCTTTCTATTTAGGCCTTTTCCAATACTGTTTATAGTTTTCCCCCCTTAGAGCTCAGTAAGCCCAACCCATGGATAGGAGGTGAGTCTGGGGGCGGTGTTTCGAAGGCTGTGGATGTGTGCATGCACATGTACACACACATTTTTGCTAGCCGAACTGGCAAAAACAGTGATTCAATTTTGTAATGAAACACTGCGTGTGCGTACCTACATGTGACTAAACCCATAAACACAGAAGCCAGGGGAGACCATATCTTGGTGTACTTGAATTGCAACGCATGTGGGGCTCATCAGCTGCTGAAGATGTGATAGTTTCAATATGAGCGCTGTGCTCTGTATCGCTTCTTCCTGCGAAAGTGCCAGTTGCCCGAGGTGCTGTTCAAAGTTCAGCCGGACAACTCCGAGCGCTCACAACGGTAGATTTCCACATCCCAAGCTTCCTTTTTTGCATAGATCAGCCACAGTCGTAAAAATTAGGAACTACGAATGACCTCGCTAAGGTATTCTGTAGAGCAAGAATACCCCCAGGGAATGACTCGGTGCTTGCAAAATAGATTGTCCCTTACCAGAGCGAATGCATTTATAGGATGATCCCACTAAGCTGTTGTTTTTCCCATCCTTAGGAAAGGCAAATGAGCAATACAGACATAAACAAGAAGGGATCCTCTTCTGGGAATTAGCCCCATCTTCCAGGGGACACTTTGCTCGTCGCTGCAATAAATCCCAGGACCAGGCAAGCCTCGGAGGAGAAGGTGGCTTATAGGGTGGTTGTTTGATAGAGCCAAAGAGCATCTACTACATGAGACCAGTTTGATGGCAAAGGAAATTCACCTTTCTTGAGTTGGAAACAGGAGGCATCAGGTCTGAGGGGACCTTTACCTGGCTCTAAAACATTCATCCTACCCTCCCTGATGGCGCTGGAAAGGATGGAGCCCACGTGCAACTCGTAACACTCAGTTGCTGAGCTCCAAGTTCGGCCGCCCCCCACCCCAAAGATTTCCCCAGCATTTGCCCCTGCTTAGGGGTTAGGGCGCTGGCTTCCTGCCTCCCTGCTGCCGGCTGTGCCCAGCTCCGGCCAGCCTCTGCTGGCAGCCGAGGCAGCTTCCACCATCATAACCCCACTGGCTGCACAGCAAAGGTTGTGGTGGTATTTCTGTGCTGGCTTGTCAGACCAGAAGCTTTGACTGGCCTTAATCTCAAGGCTACTGCACCTAGAGTGACTCAGCCCATCACCTTTTGAGATAAGTCTTTGGGTCTCCACATGAATCAGTGTCTGCAGATGAGACCTGAGCAATGCACCCACCCCCGCAGCAATGCACGGATGACCTTAGCAGTCAGCAGGGTTTCCTAGAGGGAACCGGTTAAAAGTCCGACCTGCTGTTTGCATAACCTCCACACCAGAGATGCCCGCCTTCCAGTTGTGGGCATGGGGGTGGTCTGCATCATGAATCCCACCCCCACTATTCAGAGCAGGCCACCATCTGCAGAGAGCCGCGCTGAAAGGTGCTGAGTGACTGAATAGACTGTTACTCTGCAGCGATCTAGGACCCGCTGATTTATGGGATGAACCACTTCATTTCTTTATTCATCCGGCCTCTCCAGCATGAAGCCATCGGAGGCGGCTGTTCCCGGGTAGGGCTGCACGCTCACAATCGCTGCACTGTGAAGTCACTGAGCGCTGAGCTCATAAAGCAGCAGCCTTGGTGCCAAGTTTTCTTTATGCTGAATCCTGCCCCGCTTGAGGGTCTGTGTGGTCCTTAGCATCTCTTCAAGCAACTTCCGCTGAGATTTGCTACTGACACACAGACACAAGAGGCTTCAGTACAACTCAGGATGCGTGAAGCAGCACAGCTGTGCAGGGCACAACAATGACGTCCACGAGCCTGCAAAGACCAGCCAGGAGATTTCCTCTGAGGTCCCCGTTTCAGGCATGGGGATAAAGAGCTCGTGCTGCTGTGCTGTGTAAAGCCATTTATTTGCACCTCAGACTTATTCACTGTGCTGCATGGTATGCCATGCCCGGGATTTCCCAACAGAAATGGGACCAGCACGCAGATCCTGTGCCCCTCATGGAGAATTGCCATCAGCTGAGAGCAGCTCAGGACTTAGAAACACACTTATTCAGTGGTGTTTCTCTGCAGCTGAGGGCCTGGCAACATTGCAGCTGTGCTAGCGGCGTTTAACTATTTGATAGCAGCCTTTACCTACCTGAAGTGGGATGCCAAAGAGGATGGAGCTGGACCGTTCTCCATCAGCATGTCTACCTGTGTATTTATGCACACCTAAACTTAATGCGCCTTTGCTGAAGGCACATTAGAAGAATTTAGATGTGTGTCTACACGTGGACACACTAATGCACATTAAGGCGCATCAAATTTAGGCACAGATAGCTAAGTCAGATTAGTGCACGTGCAGGTGCAGTAATGCACATTAACACAGTATGTATCCATTGATGCATACTGCATTAATGCACATTAGTGCATCTACATGTGCACTAAAGCGACTTAGCTATCCGTGCCTAAATTTGATACCTGCTTTATGCAGGTATCAAATTTAGGCTCACAGAGCCTTAAATCACCCTTTTTAAGGCACATTAAGAGCATGTATGTGTAGACACGTGCCTTTAATGAGGCTTAAAATGGTGATTTTAGGCCCTCTTAAAAGAGGCACGTGTAGATGTGCCCAGTGGTGACAGATGACAGAATGAGGAGCAATGGGCTCAAGTTGCAGCAAGGGAGGTTTAGGTTGGATATTAGGGAAAACTTTCTCACTAGGAGGGTGGTGAAGCACTGGGACAGAGACTGGTGGTGGTGGCATCTCCATCCTTGGAGGTTTCTAAGACCTGGATCAACAAAGCCCTGGCTGGGATGATGTAGCTGGGGCTGGTCCTGCTTTAAGCAGGGGGTTGGACTGGAGGTGACCTCCTGAGGTCCCTCCCAACCCTCATTTTCTATGACTGTGATGGTCCCTGGCTACCTGAGAAGCAAAACTGGTGAGAGAAGGAAACCTCTTTTCATCATAATAGAGAGAGAAAGGAGCCTGGCCCCCTCCAGCAGGTCTGTGACAGGGCAGCAATCACAGCCCAAGTTAAGTGCAGCTTATAACAATGCTTTAATTTAAGCCAACTACACTAATGACTTTGACCTCTTGCATGGGCGTGGGCCTTATCACCCACTCTCAGCCAACAGATGCTATAAGGAACCATAAAACCAACCACGCCATTGAGCCTGTGGTTGCTGGTGTCCAGTACAGTCATGAATTATTGTTCTCAGCCCGGTCTCCTGAAGGTACAGAGCGGCTTTCTCGGGAGGACAAGACCCGCGAGGTCAGAGATGGAGCAGCTGCTTTGCAAAAAGTTACCCCGGGCAATCGAGTGTTTCTGCCCTTTATCTTTCTTACTCAGGAGCGCCGCGGTTGTTTGGTTTCACCCGCATCGTTTCCGTGATTTCGGGGCCTCTGGTGCGTTTGAAGGCTGGCACACACGCACATTAGGCCTTCTCCAGCCAGTGTAGTGGGTCACACAGCTACGTTTTTCTGGCTGGAAGAGGAACGACTTTTGCAATGGAAACAGCAGCCCAGAAATCTCACTGATGGAATGAAAACTGCTCTTTGTTGGCAAAAAAAAAAAAAAAAATAGAAAAGGAAAACAAGCAGCAAGAGAGAGCGAGAGGAACAACACAGAGCGATCCTTTAACAGTTGTTTCTGGAAGCTGGAACAATTATCGGGAAGGGAGGGAGACTTGGAATGAATCAGAGATGGGAGAGGTGTGGGAACAGAGACAAACAAGTCCCATTTCCCTCGCCCCGGAAAGAAGGGAGGCAGGAAACAGACACAAATAGGCATATTTGAAGCTACACATCTTGACTTTTTTTAATCAGCACATATCAGGGAGAGCCCAAGTCAGTGGCTCGTTGGTAATGCATTGGCTTGCCCTTAGGTAAGAAGAAAAAAAAAATCAAAAGACACACCTTCTTGTCAGGTAACCAAGCCCTCGAAGGCTGGATTGGGTCTTAACTTCAGCTGGGTGAGCTGGAGTCATCTGCCTCGTGTGACGATGAACTAACAGTTCCTTGCTAAAAATAAAACCTCCCAGTGGTAGATTCATTTGGAAACAGGTTGCGACAGTTAAAAGGCAGAGCGGCTGGCAATGAAATCCCTGCAGAACCGCGCATCTGCATCCCCGGGCCTCTTGGAAGAGAAGGGGATGAGACGTGCCCTGTCACCCCGGTGCCCGGGGGGTATGCATAGACGGACCCAAGCAGGCTGCCTTGTGCACCCTGGCTCTGTCCCCACCTTACTATTGAATAGCCAAAACCACGCTGAGCGCAGCCTTCCCTGTGCTGGAGCTGTGAGTAGAGGATTTAGGATGTGGAGCTAGTTGAGGCTGTTGTTACACAAGGCAGCAGGGCTCCTAGAAAAGGCTACCATGCTTGGGAGCTATGGGCCAGCCCCTCAAATGCTACAAATGGGTATCTCCATCAGGCTATGCAGCTGTGCTGATTTCCACCAGCTGTGCTTTTGGCCCTCCTGCTTCCTCTATGGATAATCCTATGAAGCAGGTTGCCATGGCTCCACCTTGCCCCTTATATCATGTTACCCCAGACCTCCCCGGCATGGCCCGCAATGATGGAGAATAATAGATTATTTGGGGGAGCTTTAGTGTAGGGCGAAGGATGTGCCTGGATGCAACATCCTGCCCCATGCAACTGGGGTCATTGGATGAGAGTCATCCTCCAAGGAACAGACCTAGGAGAGCATCAAATGCATCCCCAGAGCAGCACGGCCTATTGCTCTCCCCAGACAGGAAGCACCAGCTGCTGGGCACGCACCAGACTTCATGTTAGCCAAGCAGCAGGGTTTAATGCACTGAGGTTCCCGCGCTGCGTTTATGACCCGCGTGATTTGCTATCTCGGTGTCGATAACAGCCGACCTCGCTGCTCGCAGGTGCAATGCACGGGGCTCGTGTCCTGGACCCTGGCACGTGGGGTCAGATCGCTGCTGAGACCAGGCCCGTGCTCTTCAACACCCTCTGGTGCCCTGCGGGCTTGATGGAGCCTGGAGCAACCGTCCACCCATCAGGAGGGCCCCGGTGGCGATTCAGCCCCACCAAGCCCCTGGGGCCCTTTCATAGCCCTCCCTGGTGCCAGAAGCAGAAGGCAGCTCAGGAATTCCTCCCCAAAGGTCAAGCTGACTTTGAAAAGTAATGGGCAGGTTTGCTGCTCTGCCAAACCCGACCCCTCTTACACCGGGTCCTCTTTTTGCTTGCAAAACTGGCCGGTTGTATGAAACACACTGGACATCAATACACATGAGCTTGACGGCACTATCTAGGCTTGGAAGGAGCTGAATAAGAGTCAGGACTCCTCTTCAGGGCTGCCACGGATGTGCTCCGTGCTTTGAGTCCCCTAATCGTGGCCCTGGGAGAGTAATTCCCGGTCCTCGGGGGACTGGGAGAGGTTGCATTTAGTGAATGGGTAAAGCACCCTCAGAGTCTCCATGAAAGTTGCAATATAAGCAACTGGGACACGTTTCGTAGTAGTGATGATATCTTTTATTAGACCAACAAGATTTTTGCAAAAAAAAAAATGTCTTTAATTGCAAGCTTTCGGGCACAACCTGGATATCTGGGACCAGTTTAGCTTTCCTCCCCCTCTCTGAGCCACCTGTCACACCTCGCTAGGGCCCATTTTCTTGCCTGTGCTGACAGAGTGAGCTGGGTCAGGCTGACACCTGCTTTTCTCCCTGGGCCCATGAAACTCAGCAGCAAGGACACTTTGATTTTGTGTGTGGGAGCTACAGAGACAACCGTGTAGGCAGCTTTCTGTGAATCGGAGCTATGCAGTTTGCTGGCATGGACAATGCATAGCAGATGCCCGGACAAGCTTCTTCACACCTCCAAACTTCAGTTTGTCGATGTCTAAAATAGAGGTTCTAGGTAACCTAACCACGGGACCGGAGGAGGAAGCCGCGGGCTTCCACGAGGGCTCAGAAACCTCTCTAAGGTCCACGGCTGAGCAACACGATGGAAATTCATGTTATTGCTGGACACAAATGAGGGTCTCCTGTCTACAAGCTGCAGAGAGACCAACTAATCGCAGCCCAGCATCCTTAGAAAACAGCCAATCGCCACCTGGGCACATGAGTTTTGGGGGGTTTTTAATTGCACTTATTCTGGCTTGCAGCAGGTACGGTCTTGCCTACCTAGGTTTCTCCGCCTGAGCTCATAAATCTCGGGAGCCGGGGAAACAAGAACAAGCCGGCAGCAGGGCAGTGTCATGAAGGGACAGGCCCGCGCTGTGCTGTCGAGCCGGGGAGCGAGGCCCCGGGTACATCAGGAGGTGATGGCGCCAGCAGTGGGGCTTGAAAGACAGCAAACCAGTATGCTCCAGCTCGCCAGCACCCGCTGCCTAGAGGGCTTGTTTTAAACCCTGTCAACTCGCACGTGATTGAAAGCTATTAAAGGTCGGAAAATGCAATGCCGTGTTGTTTCCAGGCAGGTGCGTCCTGCTCCTTGTCTCCCAGGTAGCAATTTGGGGGGTTGCTGCTGGGGTGGAGGTGATGGATTGATAGCCCTGGAGTGTGTTTACCTGCTGAGCAGGTACAGGAGCACAGCGAGGCTCTCTCACAGGGCCAAGCTCCCCCCTGGGCTATAACTCTTTATCTGCGCATGAAGCAAACAGGCCATAAAAACACCTTGGAGAGCAGGTGGCAGAGGCACTCCGGGTGCTGCCAGCCTGTTCCCCTGGGATCTGCATTGCAAAGTTTAATATTAAACTTCCCGTCCTTCACTCAGAGAGAAAGAGCGTGGAGGCAGTCAGGATCCTCCAAGGAGAGGGAAGTGCTCAGCACCTCCCCGGACCGGCCCCACCATGCCAGTCCTTATGTCCTGCCACTCCCTCCTCCTCATCCCTTCCCAAAATCTCACCGGCAGCTGCAGGGCACTTAATTAGGCCTCTCTCTGGAGGCCACCGTGCCCTTCAGCCTCTTCACCCTGCCAGCTCTCTCCTCTCTGGGCAACCTGAACGGACCCTTAGTCCTGCGTCCGATAGATGGGGAAGATGCACTTGCTAGTGGCTGTGTTGCAGGCTACACCCTCTCTGAAATGCAAGAAAACCCCATTTGCCCAGTCTGCGTGCAAACACCAAGATCCCTGCCCGTTGTGCAGCAATCACAGGCGCTGCTCATCTCCCTTTAAATGTCCATCGAGCTGCGCTGGGGCAGGAAGGGGTTGGAGGTTCCTGCAACATACTGCGGTTTTGGTGAGCCCCTGGCAATGTGGTTATGATTAGCCATTGGAGACAGCACCAAAGGGAATATGTGCTCGCTTCCCCGATCCCATGAAAAGTGTCTGCGCGGAGCATGACACATGCTTCCTGGTGGACACAGTTCAACGGCACAATATACAGGCGCTTTGAAAAGGAATCAGGGCAAACTCATCACGAAAGGCATTGCCTCTGCGGCGATAACACGTGCAATCGCCTTCCGTGGGGAGCGCACATCTGGTCCAGTTCAATCATCTTCCTCTACACCGGGAGCAGAGCGGGGTTTCCCAGCCCAGTGCCAAAAGCAGGCCCGTGCTCTTCTGTTCCCACCACAAGCTATCTGTAATGGAGAGGGGAAAGGCTCCGTGAGAAAAAAGATCCAGGAACTGGGTCTGAGAAGTCATTTATTCTGAATGCCCCTGAAGTGACCGTCCCTGTACAGCCAAGGGGGCAGGGACACTGTTGCCACCAGAGCAAAAAAATTAAATAAAATCAAGGGGAAAAACTGCTAACTAGATCAGTCTCCAGGGGGATCTGATGGGATCCCCTCTTGCTTGGAACAAAACCAGGCACCGCCCTTGCAGCCGTGCTGTCCATGCTGGCCCAAGGAGGCAAGGAGCCGGACGACGTCCTGGGGACCGTCCCACCCCTGACAGCTCCCGCGACTCCGCCCCCCCTCCGAGTCTCGTGGCATCTCCCCGAGCTCCGACACACTCGCATCTGCCGTCTCGTGCAAAACGGTCCCTTCCCGTCTACGATGCCGTCTGCATGGACCACAGAATACCGGGCATGGGGTCACGCCACGTTGCGGGCGGGAGGCACATGCGCCCTGGAGCCCGGTTTTACATCCTCTGTGTTTTCCATTAGTCATGACACCAGGGTGCAAGCCAGCAGAGAGCTGCTTTTGTGTCTGGGGAACAGCAGCAAGACCGAAGCTATTGCACCAGAAAGGGGAGAGACCTCTCGCTTTCATTTCGTTGCAGCGTCTTCCCACTCAGCACGTGACCTCCTGCATTTTTCCACCACCCATGACACAGGCACAGTCACAGACTGAGGGGCCCTCGTGGTTTGTCGCAGGTTCAATTGTAACCAGAGAGAAGCCTGAGCAAGGAAACATTGGACCCGTATCCCCCGGGCTTGGTTCGGCATAAGGAGCCACGGAGAGAGGTGCCAGCCCAGCTCCGAGGGGGCATTCGGATCCACCACCTCTATTCAGGTCTGCCCCTCACAGGCCTGGGCTAGCACATGGCTTTGGCTCTGGACAGCACTGATGCCGCCCTTTCCCCTTTCGAAGAACGTAAGATTCACTTCACTCTGTGAGACCTTAAAAAGCATGCTACCTGGCTAGGCTCTTGGTCTTTTCTAATGCAGCAGTGTTCAACTTTCTTCATTTGCAGTCCGCTAAAAAAATTTTCAAGTGGAGGTATGAACACCTTTGAATTGCACGTGTGGGTATTTATTCACATGCTACTGATTGATCACAGCCATCTTTCATGGACCCCTTATAGTCTGCAAACCTCCAGGGGTCTGTGGACCACAGGTTGCAAACCACTGGTCTAAAGCCAAGGATTTGCCCCGAGGTCACTGGCTCAGATCCCCTCTCCCCACGCTGCCATGATGTGCTGGCCACCCGAGGCACTGCATATTGTGCAAAGTGCTCTGGGAAGAAGGGCACCATGAGCAGAAGTTTGCCTGCCCCTCCCAGCCTGGACTGCCCCTGGCTTGGCAAGATGTTTGGGCTCCAACGCATGCCCGGGAAGGCTGTTTCTAGAGGGCACCCTCGCTCCTGCAAGAGCTATTGCCTTCTGCTGCCCCCACAGCCCCCCGAAAAGCACAAGCATGGAGGTAGCATCACTTCTCCCAGCCCCAGCCAGTGTGCAGCAGGCTTTCCACACTGCATAACCCCTCACTCCTGAGCTATCAGATCCAGCTGCCCACTAGAGCCATCACAAATGGCACAGGTGGCTCTCCCCCTCTGACCACAGGGTGCCACTTCCATTTGGTGGGGAGGAGAAAATCAGAGGACCCTTTTCCCCGTGTTGGCATCCTGCCCCATTAATGCCGGGGGGGAGGGGGGGGGGGGTCTCTTGCCTGGCATTAATGAGGGGGGACAGGGGCTGCAGATCCT
>NW_005841869.1:87732-135410 GCF_000455745.1 Alligator sinensis
TCCTGCCCCATTAATGCCGGGGGGGGGGGGGGGGGGTGTCTCTTGCCTGGCAGAAATGAGGGGGTACAGGGGCTGCAGATCCTGGGACAGCACTGAAATCCAGCACAGAGCTACAGCCAAAGACCTGCACCCCCAACTCTGCAAAACCAAGTGCATCTCCCAGCAGCCTCCCCCCACCACAACTCCTAAGCTAGACAGGAAATTCAATAAAGCTTCATTTCCCCGAGCTGAGCCCTGTTCCCTTCTCAGAAACCCTTCCTGCTCCTTACCTACACACACACAGCTCCCACAGGGGTGGGAGCCGCACTGCTCTTTTAAGACTCCTCAGCCCTTCTTCTCTTCCCCTCCTGCCCTGGCATCCCAGCTGGGTTTTGCAGCAATCAGGCTAATTCATGGCAGGACCTCACATATTGCATAATTAGGACAGTCCAAAGCTTTGCTCGACAACTCCTTGCCAGGGTAGATGGGACACCATTGCAGGGGCCACCACCGTGGGGTCAGGGAATGTAGCTCCCTGGAAAGGCAGGCCAGCACATCAGGTGAGATAGGGTTAGGTTTAGCTGCAGCCCCTTGCACATCTGCCTGTAACCTTTGAGGCTTTGATTAATTATTAATGAACCTTTCCTTGATTAGCCCACAAAGCCAGGGCTCCATTTGCTCATCTTTCAGCTCCGCTCTGATCTAGCCAGTGGGACTGCATAGCATTTGAGTATATCCATTGCACTGAGAGCATCAAGGGTCCTTCTCGACTGAGACTGTCGGGGTCTGGTTTGTAGAGATGTGAAGGGGTGTCTCTACTCAGTCTTGAAGTGCCTTAGGGTCCTAAGGCAAGGATTTCTTAGGGTGATACCTTTTATTGGACAGACTGCATTGTCGGGATAGAGTTAGACAAGCTTTCAAATGCAAGACTTTCTTTTTCAGGTCAAAAGAGAGAAGCCAGCACAGCAAAGTAAAATACAGAAGAGGGAGAAGAAAAATTCCCTGGGGTAGCAGGCAAACAATTAGCAGAAGAAAAGCAGCCAATGACTGGGAAATCAAGGCCTATCAAAAAGGAGGAAAGCATTGGGTTGGAAGAATTCAGGCATCATTACAGGTTGCAATGAGCTATTTCCAAAAGCAGCTTGGCATGGAGGACTCCCAATAGTAGGACTTAGACTCCCACCTGGGAGGTAGGCATCTAAACACCTTTGCAAAGCTGGCTTTCTGTCTCTTGGTGACTACACCCCCAGCTCTCTGTGCTCCCCTAGGGTAACCATGTAAAGCAACAGGAACCTGGTCTGCAGAAGGTGTGGGATGGGTCTCAGCTGAGTGCCCAGAGCCTGGAAATCACCTGGGCACAATTAACACTAAAGTACTCTACACAACACTTGCAAACCAGAGACTGGATGGGCTACAGAGGCTGTAGCCTCCTCGCCTGCAGGGCATGGGGTAGGGGATTCAGTGTGGAGTTGGGAGCAGGGGAAGTTGGGAGTATTTGTGCATCCACAGCAACTGCAGGTTGCATCTAAGATTGGGTCTCTGCAATGCGGTGGAGTGTAAGGCAGCCCCTGCCCTAAGGCAGGCACATGGGAGGGAAGCACAGAGCAGTGGAGAGACTTTGGCAAGTCACTCAGTACATTAGGGGCAAGGCCAGGAATAAAGGCCAGATCTCCTGGTCCCTAGTTGAGTGTTTTACAGCCGCTAGGCTGATCCTTTCTCAGCTGCTGGCCTGCCTGGAAAAACCACTTGATGGTGTGTGCCTCAGTTTCCCCAAGTGTACTGTGATGATGATGTTGATGATGATGCATCCCTTCCCACTGCCAAGTGCTCCACAGTAACTGCATAAAGCCCTACGAGGGCAAAATCTTTGTTGTTACTGGCCTCCCTTCAAAGCAGGCTCCAGGCAGATTGGCCACTCAGCCTGGAGAGAGGCTGCAGAGCCTTTCTCCCCCTGTCCCTTTTCTGTGTGTAAAGAGAGGGCATCCCAACTTCAGGCTTCTGGTCAGAGCACTGCCCCGTGACCATCATGTTGTGAATATGCCAATGCACACCTAGAGCACTGCTGCTGCTAAAAACATCACCCTGAGCTAGTCCAATGCAGGGAGGCCTTTGCACGTGCTCGTGGTTTATCCTGTACCACCGTCAATAAAATCCCAAAGTGAGGGGAGGGTGTCTGTCTGCGTGCATGTGGGCAGCAGTCCTTCCCTGACATCCTGCTGGCAGGGGACGTGTTTCCAAACCTCCTCGCGCTGGGCTGATGTGTAAAGTTTCCAGGCCTGTGCCGGGTCAGGGGCAGGACGCCGGCGTCCTCCCCAGTGACAGCCACGGGCCCTGGGAACAATTGGTAAAGCTCCTCCGGTTGGGCCATCATGAATTATGGACACCTCCTCGCTGCCGCGGCTGTCAATCCCGCCGGCAGAAGGCTTTGCTTGGGTTCAGCCGCCGCATCTGCCTCTCTGCGGCTCCCATGGGACAGGAGGGCATGAGAACCACTCTCCTCTTGACGGGAGTCCCACGGACCAGCCCCGCAGACGGGGAGCGGGCTGTCATGGTCTGCCCGTGCTGCCAGCTCTTTGTTCGGCGGCGGAGGCTGTCTGTGCAGGAATGTCCATGCGGCTGGCAACAGGCTCGTGTTTTGGAAACGGCTGCGGCCAGCAAACGCAGCTGCGCCCCGGCCTGCGTTGCAGCTGCAGCTGGTGTTGCAACAGCCGACGTCACAGGGTTAGAGTCTCACGCGCTGGCGTGACCCATAAGCTGCGTTGCACTGGCGTAAGTGAGGTCACACTCAGGCCCGGCCTCCTGAAGCACCGGGGATTGCAATGGGGCTCTTAAACTTTTCAGACTAACATGCTGTCTGGGTCAAGCGAGGGCTTGTTTCCACACTCCTGTGCGGTGTTACAGCTCCCACGGAGAGAAATACAATAGACACAAAACTATATGGTGCATTTGGGACCTTCAAATCCAAGATCACTGAAGTCAGCAGGGAGCTCTGCAGCTGGGAAAGGATAGGATACGGCATAAATCCATCTGCCTTCTCCTCTTTACAAGGGTTTATAAGTGTCTGGGGAGGGCCTGTCATTTTTCAAATAATACAAGTGCACAGGCCTGAGGTCTGAGCTGCTTCTAGTTTTTTTTTCCAAGTGGGGTGAAAATTCAAATGAAATTAAACTCTTACAAGAAATGAAACATGAGTCAAAGCTCTGCCCCAGCTTACCCATCACAGACGCTCCATCCTCTGCGCTAAATACCCATGGTAAAGGACCTGTGTCTTAGCAGCAGTGTTTTTGCTTTGCATTTAGAAATCTCTCTGCTAGGTGTTTGCAAAAAGCGGGTCTCTATGTGTCTGCAAACCACTTGTCCCACTGTATTGGTTTATCACACATTGGGGGGAAAATAATAAAAGCATTTTTGTTTCCAAATGTCATTTTTAACACCTGCTATTTTTTTCAACTTGTGACGACTGCAGCCATGTACTGCAGAGGCTGCGGGGTTTATAGCAGCGGTGCGATGTTTTGGTGAAGAAAGGACTTCCCCAACATGCCTCTGAACTACCTGTTGAAGGTAACAAGAGATAATAATAGTATATCAGGATCAGACTCTCAGAGCTTCAGTGGAAGAGGGATCAGGTCTACAACTGATTACACCTGAAATGTGTGTACCTTCGCAACCGCTCCTTCTGCTTATGGCAGCCATATCCTTGCTCTGTCTCCATTGCATCCAACTGAGCTCATTGCGAGTCACAAGTCCCTGAGGAAAGAAATGCAGCTAAAACTTGGTGTTGTGTCCTTACGCAGAGGAAGCACTTAAATTTTTTTGATTTTAAAAAAAGCAAGAAAAGCCGAAAAGTGCATCCTGAGAGCGAGCGTAGTGTGCGCCTCCTTTCTAACATGCTGCAGCCCTTCTGAGAACAGAACAACCGCTCTTGCAAGTTATAGAAAAGCAAAGGTGGTGCACAGGGAAAGCATCACCATGCCCTCTTCTCTCCAAAACACAATGGGCCAAGTGTTAGTGCAGCATCACAGGAACTTGTTTGACACTGGGATTTTAACGTGCAGGACGTGAGATGTCCCAGAGAGAAGCTGAAGATACATATCAGTGAAATCTCTGTTCTCCAAAGGAGCACTTTGCTGTATTTAGATGCATTGACCCAGCCACACCTTAGGGTAGGTGCCCCTGAAGCATCCCAGAAAGGCTGGGATTGCGTTTCCATCTTCATTTGAGAATCTTCCGCACAAAAATCCCCACGTGGTACATTGTCACAGCCCCCTGAGTTTGCGGGGGGGGGATGCCCGATTGCATCTACTAAGCATGTAGGACCAGCTTTGCAGCCTTTCATTAGGGATCCCCAAATTAGGCAAATCCCCCTGGTTTTTAGTTTTGTTACCAGCGTGTTTAGCATTAGGACCTGAAATCGGTGACGGTTTTGTCTGTGGCTTCCGCGGGGACCAAATCCAGCCCTACCCCACAGTCCCCCCAGTGGGATGTGTCTGCATGTGTTGTGAAAGAGAGAGGAATGCAAAGGAGATGTGGGTGGAGGTGTGTGCATGGGTGAGTAGGTCTGTGTTAGGGTGGAGTGCATCTGAGTGCATGTGTGCACACGCCGGCGTTGTCATTGAACACAGAGACAGTGGTTGAGCATGGAGCCCAGCGAGGGCTGTGTTCCTCTTGTGCTGCTCGCCGCACACAGGTACAAGGCATGGCCTGTGCCCCAGGGAACCCCCCACCTCTAAGCATTGCTGCAATGACGGCTACATCCAGTGAGGATCAAAGCCCAGGTGACCACACCTGGGACCATGCTGCCAAGAACCATCATAGAGGGGCATAAAGTCCCATTGAAAGCCATGAAAAAGCAATCACCGTAAATGCAATCACTTAAAAATATAGGGCTGGCAGGGCCCTGAGGATGTCACCTGGATCAACCCCCTGCTCAAGGCAGGATTGCTATCTGAAGGGTGGGTCCAAAGAGGATGGAGTTGGACTGGTCTCAGCAGTGGCAGATGACAGAACAAGGAGCAATGGGCTCCATTTGCAGCAAGGGAGGTTTAGACTGGATATTAGGAAAAGCTTTCTGACTAGGAGGGTGGCGAAGCACTGGAACAAAGTACCCGGAGCAGTGATGGCATCTCCATCCTTGGAAATTTTTAAGACCTGGTTAGACAAAGCCCTGGCTGGGATGATGGAGCTGGGGCTGGTCCTGTTTGGAGCAGGGGGTTGGACTAGATGTGACCTCCTGGGGTCCCTTCCCGCCCTCATTGTCTGTGATTCTTTGATTTCTATGATCCGTCAGGTAAACTCTCCTAGACATTTGCCTAATCGGCACGTACAGGCAACCTCCAGTGACAGACATTTCACAGCCTCTCCAGGTGTCTGTTCCTGTGCTCAGTACCCTGCTGGACAGCGAGCTCTTCCTAGCTCTTCTGAGTTCCTCCAATGCATTTAAAGCCAGCTCTTTCTTGGCCTGTCCCCTGAGGACCTAGGGCTGTCCATTTTGCATGTAAAGACTGTTACCCAACTCCCCTGCTTCTCTTCTCGAACCTAACTAACCCCACTTCCAGCTCTTCCTCCCAAGCCAGGTGCTCTGCACCTCTGATCATTCTCCCTGCTCCCCTAGGCACCCTCTCCAACTTGTCCATGGCTTCCCAAAAACTGACAAAGGACGGCAGGAAAGGAGCATGGTCATCCCATGTCACAGCTGAGGCCTGCCAGGCACCAGGACTGCAGGTCAGCCAAAAACAGGTCTCTCACTGCCTTCTGCCCCTGCCCCCTCCACCCCAACCTCAGGTAAACCTCAGGCTTCTTCACCTTTGAAGGCGACATTAAACCCTACAGCAAACACCTGGTCTTTAACTAAGGATTAGGTGAACAGCAGGCTTTATTTGCACAACTTCATGTTACAAACTTCAGTGCAACCGCTACACATTACACGAGGAGAGAGGTAACCCATGAAAGGCGCCTGGCTTGATTCCAACCCTGGGTAAATACCTCCTGCCTGGGGTAGCCTGCTCCTGGGGCATGCGTGTGCCTCGCCTTCCCCCTGCTTCACCTTGCTGTTATGTCGAAAGATGTCTTCGTGTTGTCTTGGAAGCAGCTGTGCCTCCTCAGGTGGGGCCGGGCTTTGTGTGCAAATCGGGCAAGTGCTTTGGGATTAACAGTCCTGGTAGGGCTGCAGATCTGACCTGCCCCTCCCTGGAAGTTGATGGTTGCCCTGCATAGAAGGAAAATAGCAGCACTTTGCTTTCTTCCTCAATGCACTATGCCCACCTCTGTGCCAGGCCCAGGGCTGCTCTTCACGGTCTGCCACAGGAGAGCTCAGGGGCATGTGCCCAGCACCGTGGCAGATGGCAGCATTGCCCCACGTCTGGGTTTTGGGGCGCAGGGGGCAGGTGAAGAGCATGTCAGAGTAGTGGAGGCAATTTAAAGATGCCCTGCAAGGGGCTTGGACATCCACTTAACCTTAGGCGTGGGACTAGATCCACTAAAACAAGGGGGAAGAGTCGGGCAGAGGAGGGCAGGGGCACTCTGGTGAAGCCAGAGCCAGGACAGTTGCTCCAAGCAGCTCAGCTCCTGGCCTTGAATCATCTGGATTGGAGCCATGTCCTAAACCAGAGACAAGCCCAATGCCCACGCATCTCAACGTTCCCAAATGAAGCATCCCCCCCCACCCCCGGCTTGCGTCCCGCCTGTGGGACGTGGCTGCACTCCTAAAGCCTCTGTGATGTGGAGAAGTTCACAGCGGGGTTTATCTCGGTTCCACCTCTCGCCGGACCTTTGGTCCAGCAAAGAGCCTGCTGCCAAGCAGGGATGCAAGCATGGCCGGTGGTCCCAGCGACACCCCGCTCCCAGGCGTCCCTGTCCTCCTGCTCGGCGGGCATTTCGGGTCCGCCACATGAAGCGTTGGCAAATGCCCAATGCGCGGAGTCTGTGGCAGCATCCCGCCTTCTCGTGATGTCTGTGGAATCTGTAGTTCGAGCCCTGCTTTCTGCCCGGAGCAGCTGCGGCATCTCAGCAACAACTGTTCTCTGGTATGTACCTCAAAGTAGCAGACACTGAGCGGCTGCAATGCCCGATATGTGACACCAGATACGGCCCGAGACCAACTGGACCCTCCCTGGGCGTCCCCTTTGCCCTGCCTTCGTGGGGTTTGATCTCCGGGCCGCGCTGCCCCCAGCGAGCCGCCACGCAGAGCCCTTTTCAGCACGGCCGGATGACAAATCTTCCATGATTACGGAACTGCAACTGCATGAGGCAGCGGATGATTTCCCACAGTGGCTGGGGATGGATGACTCAGTCCGTCTGGGTTTCCAGCCCAGCCCTGTGTGCAAAGCACGGCACAGGGACCCAGCTGCTTGAACCAGAGCCTCAGATGGAGGGAGCCGTGGACCTGCAGCAGAATCAATCAGTGGTGGGGCCTGGAAGAAATGCTTGGAAGAGAGGGAGCTGCTTTGAGTAGGGGCAGGAAAGCCATAGCAAGTCCCTGAGTTTGGAAGATGTGTGGGAGCAGGAGAGGCAGGGAGACACCGAGGGGGATGGGAAAGGGCTGTTATTAGGGGGGGTTTTAAAGGTGCCTGGGAAAGGAAATGGTTGTTCAGAGCAGATCTTGATGGCTCCAGACACCTCTCCTGAGAGATAACCAGCCGCAGCCCGGGCCCATGGCCTGACATGGCTCTTGGAAGCTTTCGAGGGCTTCATGCAGCTCTGCTCTGCAAGAGCAAAACTTCATGCGGGCTCACGGCAAGGAAGGGAGAGCGCCAGGGACTGTGAAAGCACAGGGCCACAGCCTCGGCCAAGGGGTTCCCTCCCTGGCCGGTTTGCCTCTGACCCTAACGCTCCTGGAGGCTGATGTAGCTGGGACCCTAACTGCCCTGGACTCTGGGAGCAGGGAAGAGCCAAGCACCCCAACCCGTGGCCACCCAGCACCCCGCTGGGGCTGCTCTGACCACAAGCCAGACCCCGTGCTGAGCCCTGCCGACTCCTGGGGACCTTTGGATAAGCTGCACAAGCAGCGCCCGGGCCTCAGGAGCCAGAGGCTCCTTCACCCTCGTTCCCCCTTCCAGGAGACCCACAGCCCCTCCGCTTTCCTGTGGGCTGCTTTCAAGATGTAGCTCCAGAGCATTCATTTCCACAGCTGCACTTCTTCCTCTCTCTTCTCTCGCCTCCTGGGAGGTTGTCTCAGCTCCAGCGGCCCAGCTGGTTTTCTGCACTGGGTCCACCGCTGCTGGTGTGGCTCAGGGATGAGCTCCGAGCTTCATCCCTACCTGCTTTGCTCTGTCCGTGTTGCCTTAGCCCTGCAGAGCCATTCCCCTGCACGTGAGCTCCGTATCCCCATACACAACGAGACAGCACGTGGCAATGTCACTGAGAGCTTGAATGGCTCTGAGGTTAAACAAGACGAGCCCCAGGCCATCTCTGTTACATGCACCATATGTCTATACCCCCCATCCTATTATGGATATTATATAGCAATCCAGGCCATTTCCCATCTTTCCTTGATATTACTCAGCTGCCCTTCAGCCTGAGCAATGACAGGAATGCTTTCCATCCTCTAAGGTCAAAGCCAAGCAAGCCGTTCTCATCCCAGGCCTGGGTACCAGCCTCTCTGACCTCCAGTTTCTTCTAATCATCTTCCCAGGGGATCAGGCTGTGTCTCAAGTGCCTCTACTCGTTCACCTCCAGGAAGTCTTTGGCTTGTGTTATTTTGAGGCACAAATGATGTGCGTGGCACCTGCATCTAATGTGCTTTCATTTGTGCATGGAATAAGTGTGTGCGACAGTTAATGACAATTGGTGTACTTTATTCCCCGGTCAGCATCCTCTGTGAAGCCCCCCCACTGGATAGCCACATTGAGATGCCAAAGGGGAAGTGACCTGCCTCTGGGCTGGTAGCAAGCCTGCAGCAAAACTTTGAATTAACCAATATCCAGGCCGCTCCGACTCGATCGCAGCCCCTGCTAGCAGGAATCACTGCTTTCTGTCTCCGTGCAGCTGCAGCACTAAACTGACTGCAGCGGCACAAACCAAACGTGAGTTTGCAAGAGATTTAGATGGGGATTTTCAAAGCTCTTCCAGGAGTGAGGAGGCCAGACCCCACAATGAAAGGGAAGGGGGGTAGAAGTGGTGCCTTTGAAAATCCCACCTCCAAACACTCCTCTTGCATCACCTGTTTCAGGTCACTTCCCCGGTTAAGTCATGCATGTTTATGGTTATGTCTTGGAAAAGCAGGAGTGAAGTTCCTTTCTGTGGCTGTTTTCTGATGCCTCTGCCAAGTGCTGTGGCTAAATGCATATAATTATGTATGCTGACATCCTTGGAGCTATCATCTTCTATAATCTGTGCTGATTTGCAATAAGCTTCTCATAAACTTGCAAAGCCAGCCGAGCTCAGATAAACTTCCCCCATCTCTCATGACTTGAGCTGTTGATGATTAAACAAAGGGAGTTTTTCAGGCCTTGTTGTCGTTTGAAAGATAAGTCGTGTTTTGCTTCTAGGAGGGAAGTTTTATGGGTGATGTGGTGATGTCATTTTCCTGCCGGGACAGGAAGTGCATAATGCAGCTCAGAAGGTGAGAAGCTCCATGGCAAGCGTTGCAAAGAGATGCAGGAGAGAATAGCTTCTGCTGTTCATAGATTCATAGATGCTCGGGTCGGCGGGGCTTCTTGGTTGCAAACCCTGTCCCGCGTGGCACGGATTTAAAAACCATGGGAGATAAAACTGGGTAGTGTACCCCGAATCCAAAGCTCTTTGCCATCAATGGTAAGACATCCACTGGCAGGCGTCAAAACCCTTTGGATTGGGCCCTGGGAGAATTAGAGAATTAGGTCCACCGTTTGCCACGGCGCATAAAATAGTTGCAAGAAAACTTCTTCCCCTTTTCTGAACCGTTCGCACTGACCCGGTCCCCCTTGCCAAGGAAGCAGCTCTCACGGCAGACATGGGAACCCGGGGAGCCCTGCTTGGCTCTTGCAGTCCCCCTGTGCTTAAATCCTGGGGAAACCGCAGGATATCTGGGATGTGCAAACTGTGAAAGAAAACCGTGCGGAATATTTCTGAAAGAATAGTGTCCTGCTCTCTCCGGAGATAAAGAATGTGTGTCAGGCTACAAAGGCTTTGTGCTGTACAGTGCACCTCTGAATGGGAGGCTGTTATTAATAGAAAGCTTTTAATGAATAGCTGCTTAGCATGACTTTGCATGAGTGCCATGCAGCTGAGCCCTCTTTGGAGTTAATACCTTTTCTCACGGCTCCTCCTGAAGGAGAGAGCGGGGCTCCCAACTCCTGCTTAGAGAGGATTGTGCTCCTTGGAGCTCCCCGCCAAGCCACACAGGAGCTGCGGGGGCTCGGCACCTCTGAAGCCCGTCCAGGAGCCTGGCTGGAGGCATGGCCATTTGCAAAGAAGCCAAGGGGACCAGAGGGGCAAGGAGAACTCCTCCCCAGGAGCTCAGTTGACTCCAAAAAATGGCTCTTGCTCTTCCGGCATCCTGCTTCAGCCCTCCCAGGGATGTGGCCTCTCGCCCAGCCTAGCCACTGCTCAGCCAGTGCGTTATATTTGCTGCCGCTCTTAGCTGAACCCAGGTCCTGCATGGAGTCTGCTTGCCAGCCCCCAGGCAGGTCTCTCCTTGCAGCCGGAGCAGGGAGCTGGGGGGAAACAAAGTAGTGCTCTTCGCAGATGGCATCGCCATGCAGTCAGGTGGCGGGGATTGTTCTCGTGGTGACTCCCTTATATCTCCTTCTGACTTTGCAGTGTATGAATTGCCCAGCTGGGAGGATATGTGCATGCGGCAACAGCTCCTGGGACTGGCAAGGCATCTGACACCATCTCCCCTCTGGCTTTGGCCCTGACATAGAGGCTCTTCCAGTGGAGACGGGAACTATCAGGGGAGAGCTTTTCTCCTGCTCTGTGTGTGCCTCTCCTGTGATGTTGTGTGGTATGGGGAGAGTAAGCCACGTATATGTGCCTCTCTTTTGTCATCCCTTCCCCATATGAACCGTGACCAGTATGGTCCAGCTGTGCCCATCCGCATGCTGGTTCAGACTAGAAACTAGCATGCCCATTCCCTGCTTCCTGACATCTCGGTCCCATTTTGAGCCCCAAATCCAGCCGGTTGTATACATTTGCAGACACCCACGTGTGCTTATCCTGGATGAACCTCAGCCTCAGTACATCCAGGGCTCTCCCTTGAATGTGACCCGCGTACACAAGTGACACGCGCACAAGTGCATCTATTGATGCCTGCGTGCGGACACATATCCATTGCACACCCATAGGGCGTCTTCATAATATTATTATTAGCGTGAGCCAGAAGAGTGAGAACAGTGAGGGGCCGAAGGAAAACACACAGCGCGGCTGCTTCTTCCCCCCGCCCCAGCTGCTTCGGCAGGGCGAAAGACGAGAGGAGCAAAGCGCCTGGCTTGCAGTTGTGTTCGAGGAATGTCTGGAAAGAAAGTGATAGCAGCCTCAGCTGTGTGTCAAGGACGCACGCAGACCGAGCAGCAACCCGGCTAAGAGAGGAGACTGGGAAAGGATCAAAGACCCGATCTCCCATCTGTGTCTCCCTGGCTGCTTATTGCTCCCGTCAGCCTTTCACACCAGGGTAGCAAGACACGGGCTTCAGCCTTCACGTTGCTCCAAGGAGGGGCCTGACCAGCTCGGCTCTGGCCGACATTCCTCTCCAGGACAAGCGCTGGGCTGCTGCAGTGGGACATGCGAAATATTTGGGGAATTGAAACAAATGGTGGACAGTTGAGACCCTGGCTCCCAGCCGCACACGTGTGGCTCTGAACTGACCCTGCGAGGAGCGAGGGAGCGGCTGACAAGTGGCAATTGGTGCTGAATTGAAGAGGGGGTGTCCTGTGTGCCCTTACGGGAAAGCAGGGCGGAGAGAATGAACGGAGTTTCACGCAGTATTGAAACACTTTGTTCATTTGGGTCAAATTTGGCACATCACAATAGCCTGGGATACAGAAAAAGAAAGGGGGTGGTGGGTGGGGGATTCTGAAAATGTCGACGCGCCACTTCCATTTCCAGAGTCCTGAATCGTTCTGCCTCTAACGCAAAACACCCGTCAGCTCAAAACAGCATTTTTCATTGAAAAAAGTACCTACATCAAAAAGGAAAAAAAGAGTCAACGGGTTTCTTTTTGTTTCAGGGATTCATTAACCAGAAAAAAAAGATACAGAAACATTTTGTTTTGGACCAGGTGAAATGTCCTGGTTTGATGCCAACACAGTTCTCCAGGGCTTCTTTTTTTTCATTTCACCAAGATAGATAGACAGATAGATAGATATGTGTATGTGTGTACACACACACACACACATTTGTATTCAATCTGAACCACAACACCCACTGTCCCCTCAGCTCTGTTCCCCACTTCTCTAACTTCCAGCGGCTTTTGGAAGTTCCCCTCAGCTCTCCATACCGCCGCTTCTCTACATGTAAATGAAAGACAACACCTGCCTTTACAAATGGCATCAAAATCCCCAGTTATAGGTGCAAAAAATAGCATTTCTTCACGGCTACCAGGTGACACAACAATGACTTTGTGCTCTGAGTGTGGGGTGAGGGATGCAACAGCTTCTCGGGGGCCGGCAGTAAATGCTGGCTTCTGAGCAGCACCCACTGCAACGTGACGTTCCCTTTCCGTCAGACGTGGAATAGGCAAATGACGTCCTAATTCCCGATGGAAAAAAGATGGTAACAACTACATGAAAAGCATTTCCTGAAACTGTGACCTAAATTTCTCGCCTCCACCCACTTTTTTTATCTTTTTTTTTTCTTTTTCTTTTTGTCAACAGATCAAAAATTCAAAGAAATGTATCTGACTTCCATAATGAACTGCTTATTCAGGAGTACCATGGAGACAGGCAGGATTTTCTGCCTCTGGTCAAGATAAACCCATGGCCAGGCTTCAACTGGAGCTCATACAGTACAGGGAGGAAGTTTGGTTGTCCATGCTATGCCCAGCTCTAGCCCAGGATGCACCCTTGTAAAGGGTGGACTCAACTACAAACACACCACAAGTCCAGGGCCAGGTCCTGACGATGTGCTTAGTCCTGACTCCAAAGGAGGTAGCCCAAAGCCTGCTTCTGTAACAACTTCTGCAGCGCTTTGCTGATTGATATTTTATTATTTGAACTGAGGAGCACAAGGGTTGTGATCTATTCAGAAATGTGCTGGGCTTTCAGGAAACCCTGACCTCATAACAGCCCTGGTTTCTAATAATTGGCTGCTTGATTTGACTTGCCGTTTTGAAGGGCTCGGTGCCCAGCGCTCACTTGCAGATGGGAGAATTGATTTTCTTCTGCTGAAGTCGCTAAAATATACATATTAATTTCTGCGTGCTGCATGCCTTAGAAAGCAGGGCTGGAGAAGGGGAAGCAACAAGTGGTTACTTATTCCATCTGAGCTGCCTTTTCAAAGTGAGAGATCTGGGCTGCACCTAAGCGAATGAAGAGGTTCCTTCAAAGTCTGCAACTTATACTAACATTTTAAAGTACCCAAATCTTTCCTAACCTTCCCTGCAAGAACCTAAAGTTTGCAAACAGCTCTCAGCAGCAACGCTGGACCTCTTCTTCTTGACCTTGCTTACCTTCCCAAAAGGGGCAGCAGTTCAAGTTTGACATGAAAATATTTTTACCAGAGCGGCAGGGGGAAACCGCAGGGATGCTAGAATCAGAGAGGCTGCCCTGCAGTCTGAGGAGCCTGAAGAGCTCCGTTCAAATGAGGAAGCACCCTGAGAACAAAGACCAGCTCCATATATTTCACAAGCAATGCAAAATTGCAAAGCTCTTTTGGCCCCTTCAGTTAATACGCAGATGCTGGCACTGGTGGACAGCAAGGACCCAGAGCTAAGCTGCAAGCCTATTTGTGAGGGTGTTCAGATGCAGGGGTCTGTCTTGATGAATTCCCCTGGATGGAGCCAGCAAGGACAGAGGGGGCCAGGTTTAGGATGAGAAGCCCCATTTCACTGCCTTTCCATCAGCTGCTGGGGGCTTTGAATCAGGCCTTTCAGAAGGAAAGAAAAGGAGCGATGTTCTGACATCCTCAGCTGGCTTGCCACATACCAATAATGCCAGCAGGTGTTTGAACTCGGCTTCTGGCAACACAGAAGGCCAGGATGGAGAGGGCAGGTGAGCAGTTGATTTATCGGCTTTGGACTCCATGCAGAGGGGCTCATGTCTCTAGCCCAGAAATGGCCCGGTTGGTATAACACCAATTTGTTTTCATCGAATACATCTGTTTCTCCTCTCCTCCCTCCTGCAGTAGGTATCCTCCCTGCAAAGCAGTCCTCAACCGCCGCAGGACTCAGCCTCTGAGAGCTGCTGCATTCAGGGACATCAGTCTATGCATGCCAGCCTCCTCCACTCTGGCTTCAGGACTTTCTTCTGAAAGCATCTGTGATAAGAGATGGAGAATACTTAGGGCTTGGTTCCCCCCTCGCACCAGGAAAGAGGAATAATTCTAGCATTTCCTTCGCTCACGCAGCCACCGCGACTGCACATGGCTCTGAAAGTGTTCCCAGGATGAGAAATGCCATCGGGGCAGTTAGTCAGATCAAGATACCTCATTCCACCCAGCTCCCTCCCTGGCTTGCCTCCCCGCCACCTCCACTCTGAAAAGATGCTTCTCTATGGAGATGAATTGCTGTGCAATTCTGTCATGCTGGTGACAGTGTCCAGACTTCCTGATCCCCTCCACTATCAGCCTGGCGCCAGGACATGGGCTTCCAGTAAAACATACTGCTCCAAGGAAAATTGCTGTCATCAACACAGATGCACGTTTGGGGCAACACCGCATTGAATTGAACCAAACTAGGGGAGATTTAGAAGGCTGTCTCTCGGGAGGGATGGCAATGGGGACCCCAGAAGAAATGACCAGTTGCTCTTACTACCTGGACAGACAGGGACAGACCCTTAGGGGTTTTCTCCAGGCTTCCCTGCTTCATTTCTGTCTGCCGGTGTAGCAGGGGCAGGAGAGGAGCCTCCACCATCCTCATGAGCAAGGTTACTATGGGATTTCTGTGCAAACATGATGTCATTGGAAACCCAGCTGCCTTTGCCTGCTTTGCAAACATGGCCCTGCATTGAAGTTGAAGCTTAGCTTCTTCAGCTCCTTCATTGTTTTCTTCCCTCTAAGCTCCAGGACAGGCACATTATATGGATCCACCCAGAGGTTTCTTAGGGAGAGGAGACAGTGGAAACTCAGACAGCAGTGGAGTTACCCCCAGGATGAATTTCACCCAGCGCTGCAAAGACAGAGTCCCATGCAATGTTAAGGGGAACTTCCCGAGCAGGCCAAGCTTGAGCAGGGACAACAGGACTGTGAATCTTGTCTTCAAATGGCCAAATAGGGTTGAGGTGGGGCACGAAGGAATTTCTCCCTGGATGCCCAGCCTCTCCACCTTGCAGCATTTGCCGTTCTGGACCAGCGGTCAATGCAAAGTGGTTGGGGTATGGGAGAAAAGGTGACAGGCTCTTTACAAGCTCTTCATCCGTGATCAGATTTAAACACTTGGCAAACAATTGCAAAATGGTGAGCTGGGAGTTTGCATCTTCCAGGTGGGGCTGAATGAGAAGCCCCGAGAGGAAGGTCTGTTCTTCTCAGAGCTGAGGGCAAGGCTCAGGCTTGTGCAGCACACAGCAATTCAGCCAAAGGGCTTTGTCCTGCGGAGGCACCTGAATAAATGGTCAGACTTTCTGAGCTGCTGTGCACCCACCGTGCCCACAACGTGCTAAGCTCTTCTGAAGATCTGTCCCAGGTTTCGCTGCTGCAGCGGTGGTCTGGGGTCTTAGGAAAATCCAGTGTCGGTTGTAGGGGTTGAACCCTTCTGAGGATTCAGACCATAGGAGCTTTCCCACTAAGGTCCTACCTGGTCCTATGACCTGCCTCCAGCTGCAGCCGATGGCTGGTGTTTCAGAAAGAGGTGGAGGGAGGTATGCACTCATCTTCTCCTGCTTTTCATTTGGTTCAGGAGCAGTTGGAGCTAATTGCTTGTTAAGGGAAGAAACTGCGTCCCCCCTGGGTTCCTCCACAAGTGGGGTCTCTCCCTGGACCATACCAGTTTGGGCAGCTCAAGCACACGGCCTGGCTGAGGAAAGGATGCTGATGCTATCCCAAACTTACATCCTACCCCTTGTTGGGGCACTCTCTGCTTATTGGGAAAAAAACTCCAAGTGTTTGAAGGCCAAGGTGACTGTGAAAAAAAAATAAAGGCTCTATAACCAGATGAGATGTTTTGCAGCACTGAGATCTGGACGCACTCTTTAGTTAGCTTTGGGTCTGCTTTGCTTTCTACCCATAGCCTTGAAACAGAGCTGGAACACTGAAGTCCCAGATTCTTCTCCTTCTGATGAAATCCTCAATCCTTTAGTGTATTGACTGCTGTTGTTGCATGCGAGAGACATGCAGGTGGTCTCAGGGACCCTCTGCATTGCTAGAGATATAGGCATCCCCCAAACTTTGAGTGCAGAAGGGAGCGTTTCAGCATGCACCCCACTTAAATAATACCAGGAGGTTGTGTCACCCAGAAGTCATTCCCAGATTACTCCCCGCACTGTAGCTAAGAGCAGAAGTTAGATGCTCAGTTGCTCACGTCTTGCTCCCTCCTTCACTCTGTTTAAGGCCATGGATTGAATTCTCCTAGCATAGAGCCAGCCACCAGTTTTGCAAACACCCATCTCATTAGTAAATCAGTGCTTGTAGCAGCCACTCAAGTAATTCAAGCAGTCAAGTGCCTGATTTCAGCATGGACCCTTGAGTTATTTGTACCCTCCACATTAGCCTGCCTGCCGCAGACACTGCTAGGAGCGCAGCAGGTGTTCCACGTTCCACCTGTTTCATTCATTTTCCCTCCAAGCAGATTAAGCCCAGAGACAAGGAGCTGCAAAGCCAGGGGTGGGAAAATACGTTTCCCCGGCTCCATCGCACTCCCAGGATGTGCCCGGGCATATTCCAGGCAGTTCAAAACAATTGCCCTGGAGAGGACTTGCGAGTGCTGGTGCTCCGAGGCTGCACGGGGCGGGCGGGCGATGGAGGAACGGAGTGATTCAGGCTGCCACCTGCCTGGATTGTGTAGTGCATGCTCCATGTTTGCAGCATGTTGTAAATACACTAGAAACGCTTGCAGGTAGTGGGCAAAGCCCCTGCAGCCGGGACCCAGCTGCTTAAAGCCCCAGGTGCTGCCTGCTTCGTGACCACCCCCCTGCCCAGCCAAAGCCAGCGCATGGAGTCTGTGGAGGTCCCCTGGGCTGCAAAATTATTTGATGTTGGGCTTCTCCAGAGCACAGGCTGACCCAGGCAGAATGGTTTCCTGGTGCAGGCTGCCATCCAGCTGGTTCTCCGCCAAAACCAACCAATTCGTTATACTTAAGATCTCAGACTGGACTTCATAATAACCACAGCCCCAGGAGGAGAGGAGAGAGGCAAGTGCCTCTGCAGCTAAGCCACCTAGCACTCGGCCAACCTGCCAGTTATTCTTCACTCACGGACCACCCACAGCTCCAGGCCTGGGGGGTTGAATAAGCCCACCTCCCTCCACGCTCTCCCTGGCAGCATCCCGAATTTGCTTGCCAGGTCCCTTGTTGCTGGGCAGCTGGAGACCAGCTGTCGTGAATGGGCCAGCTCACAGGGAAACCGCAGCTTGGGGCAGCGTGCACGACCATGTGAGGCAGAGGAAAGCAGGCGCCAAGGGGCATCGGCCCAGGGAGAGCCGCAGAGATGCAGAGAGTAGCTCAAGCCTTGCTCCTCACAACAGTAGGACATTAGTGACGCTGCTGAGCTAATCCCCATCGTCAGAGAAACACGGGGATCATCCGCAGCGCCTTAAGCATCCCAGGCCGCCTCACCTATCGCTTAGAGGGGCTCTTTGCAGGAGCAGCTTTTGTGAAGGTATCTCTATTTGAGTTGGTCTAAT
This sequence comes from Alligator sinensis, assembly GCF_000455745.1. Lineage (NCBI taxonomy): Eukaryota > Metazoa > Chordata > Crocodylia > Alligatoridae > Alligator > Alligator sinensis. Next base: position 105,617 of record NW_005841869.1, read on the forward strand.
AAAATATATTGGATTTACCCAAAGAACCAAAAAAAAAACCCCAAAAATCTTGTCTGCCTATCTCTAAAAGATGCAGCCAGTCTGGAGGAACGTGGGCAGAGGTCCCTGCCCTGTGTAATGCAGAAGATTAGACTAGAGGATCAGGCTGGGCCCTTGTAGCCTCAAAGCTTGTGGTCAAAAGTAAAGGGAAAATAGTTTGGGGTAAAACACTGGCCAAAAGTTTCAAGAGGATTGCATTTCTGAGCTCCCAGGGGTTGGGTGTCCAGCGTGAGATGCCGCCACGGGCGTGCTAAGCACCCACTCTCTGAGTACATGCCTCTAGTCTTGTGTCCAAAAATGAAGGCAAATATAACTTCAGAAAATCCTGCCCTACCACCCTGAGAATACAACTGCCCATGAGAAGTAGTTCGTGCCGGGGTAAAGGAAACAAAGTCAAGTGGGAAACAAAGTCAAGTAGGAAACAAAGTCAAGTAGGCCTTTCACAGCCTCCAAAAGTGGCCGGTCTGGGTACCAGGACACAGCCATAACTGCTTTTCCAACCAATTTTCTCAGCTGGGCTATTGAGGGTGTCAGGTCGTCTCTATCTTTCATGGAGCTCCAGGTTGAAACTCATGCCAATGGCCAGGACCTCCCCTTTGTCTCAAACTGGCATGTAAAAGCCTCCGGCAAAACTCAAGGACCCACAATGGCCCCGTTTGGAGAAGGCTGGCAAGCTGCAGAGAGGTAGACTCTCTTCCCAGCCTTGGGATTTGGTTGAGCTGCGTCTGCTTTGAGCCAGTTGTTGGGATGAATGTCTCTAGTCTCATTACCCCCGGACTTAGGGTGGCCATCATCATAGAGGACAGTCCGGTTGTCCTCTGTCCTCTATTGATACGAAACTCAACGTCTTGATGTCCTCTATTTTTCTCTTCAAAAGAAAAATAGAGGACATCAAGGCATTGGGTTTCGTATCAATAGAGGACAGAGGAGCAGAAAACCGGCATGTCCTCTATGATGGCCACCCTACTAGACTCCCCATCTGCAACGGTGCCTGCTCAGGCTGGAGGCCCGCCGCACCAAAAAGCCCCATTTCCTCCATTCCCCCATCAGAGATGAACCCATTGGAGTCAACCCCTGTCCTGCTGGCAGCTCCCCCTGCCACCAAGGCCTGCAAAAGCCTTGGCCATGTTGAACGGGTCCCCTTCCAAGAAACCAGCCCTGCTTTGGTTGCAACCGGGGCCCCGCAGCAACCCCTCACAGAGATGGGGCCTTTTCATGTCTCTCCCCGATCAACATGATGTGCCACAGCCTCTGCGCGGCACATCCCCAGGCCCAAAGCCTAGCAGAGCAGCCATGACAAGGGGCTGATGGACACCCGTGCTGTCCCGTGCTTTTTGCTGTGGCCATTGCAAATATGATTCATTAAAAAGAAAAAGAAAAAAGTCCCCGAGCCTGACCCCCAGCAGTTTAATTTTCTCCTCACTCCCCTGCTCAGGATAGCTGCCGAGTTGAATTTAATGATGTTAGTCAGCTAGGGCCCGGTCGTCGACGCGGCTCTGAAAGCGGACGGGGAAACCAATTGAGGGCAAAATTGCTGAAGACAATTGTCCCTTTGTGCCTTTCCCCGGGGCCTGTCTGCCAAGGTTCGTGGAGCTGAATGAAGCTTGCTGGAGCTGTGGCTCGTGCAAAATGCCAAGGACCTTCTTTGGGAGTGTTGCGAGACTGGAGGAGGTGGTAGGGAGCGGGGATTAGATGGAGGAAAAAAGAGAATCAGGGCCGCCGGCAAGCGTGGAGGGGACAATAGCAGCAATTAGCATCTGCCCGCGCGCACGCAAGCCCAGGAGACGCGCGAGTGAGACGGGCCCCTGCCTGCGCCCGTCCTCCCGGCTGTTAGCTCTCAGCCGAGTGCCTCTCAAAAGAGGAGCTGATGGTCAGCGGCTGACCCCGCGAGGCTGCAGCCAGCGATAGGCAGGCTCCGGCAGTGCTCGGAGGCATGCCGGGAGCACGACGGGTCCACGGGAGCACAGCCAGATTCAGCCCCGCGATGCCAGCGGGCGAGGGAGGAAAAGACAGAGAGCACGGCCACGTGGCAATGGCGTGTCCACACCGTCCTCCCAGCTCCGACAGCGGCCAGCACCGACAAGGAAGGCACAAGGAGAGCGGGTGGGGGATCAGCAGGTCGCTCGGTCCGCGTGCAATATCCGAGCCATGGGGATGCTCCAACATGACAATCAAGCAAGGAGCCAGAGGCTTGCCCGTCGAAACCCAACAGCTGGCCGGCTCTGTGCTGTGGGAAGGAACGGAGACTAGCGGTTACAGCCACAGACTGGGCATGCAGCACCAGCAGCACCGTCTTGCTCTCTAGGGAGCCCACAGAGAAAAAAAAATAACTGTGCTATGTAGGCATAAAGGTTAAGAGCAACTCAATAGCTGGAAGGTAAAATAATATGTCGTAAGACTATTGTCACTCTTGCCCCCTCAAGAAAAGGTTTCAGGCTCGAGGGAGGTTAAACTGAAAAGAAAGCCAAGCAGATTTAGCAATGCACAGATACAGCATCCAAATCACCTTAACTCTGCCCCACTGTGATGTCCTCCAGTGAGGATGACGGTCCCAGAGCAGCTGAAACATATGCCAGGAGCAAAGCTAAAACACAGAGGAGGCAACTAGGGCCCTGGATTGGACCTAAGTGGTCCTTGGCTCTGTGTATGACCCAGCCAGTGCCACTGCCCTGCGGGGCAACCTTGGCCAAGACACCTCACCTCTTGGTGCACTCCTTTGCAAAACACTTCTATATAATCCCACGCCTCCATCAACTGGAGCAGATCGATGGTACTGATCCAGGCAGAGCACTTCGGGAGGTGATGCTCGCAATGAATAAAAGTACACATATTTTATTTCTCCAGCACGAAAATTACAGAGCCCCCGAGCTGGAAGGCATCATCCAAAATCTCTCTGAGGATTTAAGTCTCTCAGATTACACCAACGACTCTTTGCACTCTTCGCTTGCTGGTTTATATGGAAAGGAGAAACAGAAGACCTCGGTCCATCAGGCTTCCCTTCCTTACTGGGAGTTGCTCACCCGAAGAGAATTGTTGTTTCACCCTGACTTCATCTAAACATGTATGGGCTTTCCCATGGGGATCTCCCTGCATGCTAAGTCACATCATATGATTTCTGGATGGTTTCTTCTCCTATCTCGTGATACCTGCTCACACCAGCAAGAGATGGCTTGTCTCCCTTGTGCCGCTGGGCCATTTCACTTGGCTCCTCTTCCAAGCATCGCTTCTGCATCCATCACCTTGACTAGCAGTACAGCGCTATCCGGGGCTAAGGGAGACAGGGTGGTTTGGAGACTGGGAAAGGGAGTCACAGAAGCTTTAAATTGTCAGAGGAAATCTAGACCGGTCCGATACTGTCTGAAGGCACCCATCCCTCTTGGCCTGTAGGTGCCAGCTGCTGATTACCTCCCTCCCTCCAATGGAGCAGGTGCATGGGCAGCATTTCCATGCAAGGGGAAGAGGGTGGATACGAGGGCAGCCTCGGTCTTGTGTTCTGGGAAAGTGGTAGCCTGCAGAAATGATGGATGTAGAGGACTTTTGGGCTGTCCCAGGCAGTGACTGAGTTCCTCTTCTGCATCCACCCCTCCTCCCCCAGAACCACTTCTCAGAGGTGTATTTGGACAAATGCAATCTGTCGGACCCATTGGGAGCTGGTTTTATAGGAACTCAGATGACAAAGGGAAAGGGAGAGGGGGAGCTCTCGCTTCCTGCTGCTGCGCTCCTGCTCTGAGGTGGAGTTTCACACAATTAGGAAGCAGTTTTCGGTTCCTCCCAGCAGGCTGCTGCTGCTAACCGAGCTTGAAGCTCTTCCCTTGAGCAGTTGCTCCAGACCCCTCCACCCCCACAGGAGCAGGGTTAGGAGAGGGAACTGAGGGGGCAGGAGAACAAGCAGAGAGGACGTGGTTGCAGCTGGAAGGCAGTGGGAGGAAGCAAACGAAGACAGTCAGCCAGCGAGGTGGAAACGTCCCAGAGTCGCAGCAGTGTCCAAGCCACTGGAGCCCAACCCATCGCGCTCCCTGGCAATCCAGGAGTATTTCCCATTGCCTGCACGCTCTTTGGGGCAGAGGCTGCTCCTCGCTCTGGATGTGTCCAGACCCTTGCACCAAGAGGAACTCCCAGAGGATAAAGAATAGCTAAGTGACCCCAACCCCAGCCTTGGCCCACAAGCACAGAGCAGCTCAGGAGCCTCAAGCTCCTCTCCTCCCGCATGTGAGATCCAGGCTGGATCCTGCTGGACTTGTATCCCCCCATCGTGGCTCATTCTCAAACCCCAGCATGGCGGTGTAGCATCCGCCCTTCCTGCCCGGGGGATGGAAGAGGTCACAGAGAGACAAGGGAAGGTGTGCAGGAGGAAAACAGTCTCGGCCCCGCGACAAAGCAAGCCAAAAGCACAGTTCAAGCTGCAGCGGGGCAGGGTGGGGTCCCAGGCTGCCTCTGAAAGCCAGACCCGGGATACCAAATGCACGTGAGCAGTTGCAGGGCGAGTGGCACGCCTGGCTCCGTACTGCAGCCCTGGAATCGCTAACACGTTTAAGCGCTTGTCAAGCAAATTCTGTCCCTGCCAGGACGAGCAAGGGCTGCTGCATATGCAACAGGGCGCCAAGAGCAGTGCCAGGAAGGGAAGCCAGCAACAGGCTGCCAACTATAGACTTCACCTAACTAATTGACAGCTCCTTCCATCTACGTCGTAGACACCTAAGCCCCACCAGAGCTTCTGGGCAACATCTCCTGGAGGGAACATGCTGAATGGCATGATTGCTTCCATGCAAGACCCTGCTTGCCTAGCTCTTACAAGCGATGGGAGCTGTCGTGGCAGTCCCCTTGCTGTGGAGTGTGATGCAGCATCGGGGCTCACAGGTCACCGGCCTTCATTGGATTGGGGAAAAAATTGTAGGTGCAAAGAGGACTTGCTCGCGGGGCTGTTTCTAAGGCATCCGCTCCCAATAGCACCGCGGGCCCGGTGGCGTTTTGCTAATCTAGTCATGCACCAGACGCTCATCACATGACCCGTGGATGACCATCTGGTGTCCTGGGTGATGCTTTGCTTTTATGTGGCTGGGCACACACATGCACATACGGCCAGCTGTTGAGGCCTGGACAGGGGCCGCGGGGAAAGAGCGGGATAATTTATGGACCTTTTGAAAGTCTTGGGCTGAGAAACACATTGAGGGAAATATTGATCTTTGAACAAGGGGTTTGGTGGCAAGCTGAAGGGACAGTAGAGAGGCTGGAGATAAAAATATGAACTCCCCTGTAACACGGCAGCCTCAGTGCTGCTTGGAGCCTAGCTCTTCCCTGGCTGTCATTTCACTGGACCTTGAAAGAGGCCGCTTTCCCTTCCAGTTCCCATCTTTGCTGACCAGTTTGGATCCCGACGTAGGAGGAATGTGGGGAAATCCCACAGTCCCCCTCGGGGATGAGCTGGGCGAGGGCACCAGCCGCATACCTAGAAATAAATAACCCAAGGCAAGAGCCCACGCCCACGGTTGGAAAAAGGGAGCAGGATGTTTAAGAAGTGGAGGATTAGCCAGGCTGGCGATGCACGAACCGCTAGGAGAGCAGCGCGCATTTCCTAAAGGGGTTCTTATCACTTGGTTTAACATGCTGGAAATCTCCAAGGGGAGGCTCTTTGCTAGTATCATGGCATCAGGCCAGATCCTCAGGGGATGTAAATCAGCAGAGGCGAGGAAGCTGCTCTGATTGCTATCAGCAGCAGATGTAGCCCACAGCTCTGGGTTTGCCTCCGCACTGATCATCCTCGGACCCCGAGCGGCTAATGTAGCCACTCGCAGCTGCCAAAGACAAACACACCACGTCACTTGGTCCCGTTTTTGGCCAGTTTTGCTCTGAAAAACCTCAGAGCAGTCTAGGGACATAACTGATGTCACCTCTTGGGTCCAGGTGCCTTGCGCCGTACGCCTGCCCTGCCTGGTCCGGTGCAAGGCACGGCCGGCCAACCGGCCGTCAGTAGCCTACCCGGGTCGTTGGGAGAGTGCCACGTGTCTCAGGATGAGGAAGAAAACAATGCAGCTAGACAAAGCCTGGGATCAGACCCCCCCCAAAAAAACCCTCCTGAGCTTTATTTACGCTGCTTGAGATCCTGCACTGCTGTAAGCCTCGGCACGAAGCAAAAGCACCCTAAGTTATTTATTCACAGAGGTCCAAGCTGCAGGAAGCGCTGAGAGCCTGCGACTCCCACAACTCCACAAAGTTACTCCAGACTGACGCCACTGTAAGGGAGATGGGAATGGGGGGGGAGGCTTTCCCTTGCCCAGCCCTCGTGTGCAACAGCAGCAGGATATGAGTGGCAGGACCACGCCGCGGTGGAAGTTTTGGCCCCAGCACACACACCAAAGTCAGCTGCCCCGCACTGGCCACCTCGCTACCTTTGCTACAGACAATGTGCCTAGGATAAGAGCAAGCAGGGCAAAATGCTGGCAGGATTCAAAAGCCTGGCACAGTTTAGAGCACCCCCAGGGCTGCCCCTGCTTGTGCAGAAGGCTGCATTTGCCCCTGGAGCAGTGGCGAGTCCAGAGGGGGCAAAGAAGGCTTGGAGTTACCTTTATCCCACTCCTTGGCTGTGCCACCTGCAGGCACGGCACAGAATATGAACCTGAGCCTGCTGCCGGAGTCGGCAGTGACTGCAAACTGAACCAGCACCCCGTCCCCAGCCTCAAGCCTTCAAAACCTCCTGTCTCCAAACCCCTGCATCTGGCTGCAAAGTCGGGATTTTCATTATGAAAGAAGGGTTCATCTAGTCTCTGTGCCTTTAAGGTCCTTTCAGGTCATTTTTTTCCAAGCTTCTCTCAACAGCTGTCAGGGCTAGAAATGTAGGTCTTCATCATAGGAAGTCCAAGTTTTTCTCAGTGAAGAAAAACACCAACAATGTGAGGCTTGCAATAAAACTGCCAGTGTTTGCAACACCCGCATGAGCATCGCAGGAGTCGGGCCAATATGAAGGCAGCTGTTTTTGCAAATGAAAACTAAAAATCCAGTGAAATGTGATTGTTGTCTGTTTAAAGGTTACTATTCTCCCGCAGCACGGCAGGCCCAAACTCAACAGAAATTCAGAAGAACCGGACCAAGAAACCGTGTGGATTGGTCCTGTAATACAGACTGATTGGAGGGGGTGCTTTATCCAGACAGTGAAAAATAATAATAATTGAAGACCCCCCCACCATATCCTTGTTCTGTTCCAGTATGTTGAGAGTCATACAGCTACGGAGCTGTAGGGTTAAACACAACTCACAGCATATGTTCCCTTCTTATCTGTGCTTCAATTAGCAATCAGGTTTGTGAGCACTGTTACAGGCAATCGCAAATTGTAGCCCCTGGAGGGAAAGCAGAGGCCACTGACACACAGATTGCTTTAATTCACTGGCTAATAACACAAATAAAAGTAGAGTAAACTAATAAAAGAGGTTTCCTGTCCCAGCACTAAGGGGAGGATGTGTCAGGTTTACCAGTGCAATCTCTGCAGAAACTCTCATGGAGAAAAAAAAAGGCGTCTCGGGATACTTTCCCGATGACACGCTACACGATTCCAGCAGTTGCACAGATGTGGCGCTGGAACAGGCCTGCAGGACCGAGGCCTGAAGCCACCCCCGCACGAAAGAGGTTTTAAACCAGCATTTATCCGGCAAACAAGCTCGGGGCCAGATTCTCAGGGCGAGTAAAGTGCCGCAGCTTCCTCTGCCCGGTGCCGATCGGCTGAGGTCTGGAGCGGACTCGGAAGGATGCTGCTGAAGGGAAATGAGAGATGCCAAATGGAGCCGTTCAGCTCCTGGTAGAGACGGGGGTTTTCCTTCCACTGCATGCATTGACTTCGGGATGCAGAACCGGGACGTCGTCCCCTGCGCTCTTAGGCAACCATTTATCCAGAGAGGCCTAAATATTGCTCACTCCAGCCCCTCACACGGCCCATGGTCACAAACCACCTTATGAACCTGTAACCCAGGAGCACCCTACACTACAGCAGGCCCCAGGGAAAAAGCAGGGGAGATAGGGTGACGGCTAATGCCCTCCCATGGCAAAAGCAGAGAAGCGATTTGGTGAATATAGGCTCAGATGATCCAGCACATCCCACACTCCAGAGGAAGGCAACCCTCCCCCTGTTTCACAACAGCCCTTGCCAAATGAATGGGGAAGAAACACCTTCTTTCCTAATCCGAGTTATTTATTTAAAATACACATCTATCAGCCGACTGAAAGCCCCCTAGCTGGGCTCAGACCGTCCTTAAAAAGCTTTGGGAATTACATGAATGTGGTCAAGTGGACAATTTTCTCCCACAATAGACTTAAAATATTAGATCATTCTGGTTCTTGGAGAAATCCAACCGTTTGTCGTGTTCACAAAGCCTTCCCTCTATTAAAATCAGCGGTATTGTTTTCACGCTTCGAAGCCACCCCAGCCCCGGAGATCTGGCATTGTCCAAGCACGGCACGAAAGGCCGGGGCACGTCCAGAAGCCGCGCGGGGCTCTGCAGTGGACGTCAGACCCCGGGACCTGCAGACTGGGCAGGTTTTGTCCCGGGCCAGATCCCAAATACTGCTTCCCACTTCTGCTTCCCACTTCCAGCCCAGCCCGGGCTTGATAGGAAGACTCACCAAAGCAGCTCATAGGATTTCAGCCCCAACGAGCCATAGCCAAGGCCTGACTCAGTCCCAGCTATGCCTCTGACCCTGAGTGAATCACATCTCCTGGGGAGCCTCTACGACCCCAGGTGAAACTAGGGCCAGCGGTCCTGGCTCACTTTGGCAAAGGGCTTTGAGGTTCCCGGCACTCGAGGAGTACAGAAACCTGTTGTCAAGCGGTGGAAACGTGTCAGCAAAACCGGCAGCACACGGGTTGATTTTTTCTTCTTTGTCAGTGGTTTCCAGATGCGGTCGACGAGGCAAGAGGTGTTTTTTATAACTGCCGGTGCTGCCTGTAAGCTGCAGATCAGCACTGTCAGCAGCGCTCGCGCAAGGATGCACAGCCACCAGATCTGTTGAGTCACCCGGTACCTTTTACACACGGTTACTTTTCTGGTGTTTATTTTCTTTCCACTCATCCGGGACGGCTGTTTTGACATTAAAGTCATCGCATATCATTGAGCAGTAGGAAACGGGAGATTTTCATAGGCAACGGCTGTGAGGCTGGAGGGATAAAAAGAGAAAGAGAGAAGCTCTGTTTATGCAGATGACACTTCAATGTATCAGAGGTATTTAGCAATGGGAAGCGGCATTGTCATTTAGTAAGAATACCTTAGGGACCCTGTTCTGGACGGGCCCAGGTGTCCAAGCACGTTGCAAAAGGTAGCAATTCTGGATCAGCAAATTGCTGAATTTCCAGAGCTTGGCACGTTACTTAGGACCATGCACAAAAGAGGAAAAAAAAAAAAAAAAAAAAGAATAAAATTGCTGGCTAATTTTCAGCCCATGAATTGTTTGCAAACTCTCTTTTCTTTGGAAACTTGCCATTCAGGCTCTGTGGTTGGTCACCTCTGTCACATGCTCTTTTATTTCATGCTTCCGTGCTTCCTGATTGGATGGCTGGACGGTTTTAAGGCAAAGGCTAATAAGTAATAGCAATGACACGCTTTCTGATAGGGATCCTCAGACGGATAACAAAGGGAAACACGGCAGTGAAATATAAGAGGCGGGTTGCAAATGGGCCAAGGCATGCCGGAATATTTGCCGGCGCTCGGCAATCGGACGCCGAGAATCCCAGCGAGCATCGGGTTCCCTTCCCCATCGCCCCGCTCCCAGCTACTTTCCTCTCCATCAGCCTCTCACTGTCATGCTTAGGTGGGGAATTTTGTCCCAGGTGAAGCCTTGAAGCTACAAGAACCTCTTCCCCGGGGGCGTCTCCATCTGTACAGAGACTCTCCGAGGCTAGCGGGGTCTGCCTGCAAGCCAAAGCGAGCCCCCCGGCATCTGGCCTTTTGCTTGGAAGTGCACCCGGGTACTTGGTGCCTCGCCCAGCGTGATGGAGGCCTGATCCGGCGGCACAGATATCGATCATGGTGTGTATCCAAGGGAACCATTTGGGGCTGCTTTATCTGATGGGCCCTTTGCAATGAACAATATCATTCCCGTGCAGAAACCAGAAGCCTGAAAAGTTTCTGGAGCGAACAACAATAGTGGCCGGTGGGGCCGAGGGCCCCGGCCCCCAGCCTGGAGCCCGAGGCTCAGCGAAGCCGGAGGAAATCCTTTTATTTTGCAGTTGCGAATGAAACAAACACAAGCTCTTGTTTATTTCCTGCCTGATTGTGTTTTGGAGGATGGAGATCGCTTCCCCGAGCCCCCAAATTAACTCCTTCGGTGCCTCGTTTAATTGTCTCGCTTCCTCTGGCGAAGGAGCTCTTGGCCAGCAGCTTAAACACAGGAGTGGGAGCATTCCCCCCCGGCCGGCCTCAGTCACTGCCCCCTTAATTTATGTTCGATTTGAAAACCTGAGGATCATAAATAACGCCCGCTGGCATGTGAAGTCTGGGAACCAGGAAATCCACTCTGTCCCTCCCCCGTCAACGGGGACTGGGAATTGCAAGGGAGAGCTGGCTAAAGGAATTCAGGGCTTCGTCCGGCTGCGGGTGACATGAAGGCTGGACCAGGCCCCTGACACATGCAGGCCCTTGTTTTACTGCAAAACAGGGAGCCCTGCCTCTGCAAACAGCTCCAAGGGACAAGCCCAGCCTTCCCAAGCACACGCCTGGTCCAACCTTGAGGGGCAGGGCACCCAGCGCTGCCCTGGGCATCAATCAGGACCTGCATCAAGCCCGTCTGAGCACCACCCCTGGGTCAGAGCGGCTTCGGGAAGGATCAGCTCCAGCCCCAGCCTAGGGAGGGTGGCTCAGACCTAGCCTCGATGTAGAAAGATGCTGCGACGGGAGCATCTCGAGACACGTGCATCTCTCTGGCATGGGGAGAGTAGCTCAGGGTTGCTGCCCGCTGTGAGCTCTGTGCTGGCACAGCTCCACCCCTCGCAGGGCATGAGCTGGCTGCATCCATATGGGCTGCAGTCCTCGCAGCAGCTGTGGTGTAGACAGAGCCTAATGCCCAGCCAGCAGCTGCAACCTTTCTCCACCCCTGCTCCCATCAGGAAAGACCGGATTCGTGCCTCCATCAGCAGTTCCTTCTCTCTGTCCCGGTCCCTTCCCTTCCCTTTGCTCATGCCAGGCCCTGATTTACATCCTCCCGCTAGGCTTGAACACTGCTGCTATGCAAAGCCCTTCAGCCTTGTCCGGTGGGGAGCACCCCTGCTCCGAGGGCAGATGCCTGCTGTGGGAGGCTGAGGGCTTACCAATCCCCAGCCTTTCTCACAGCTGCCCCGTCACATCCTCTCCGACTCCCACGTTTGCGTTTCGCAGGCACTTCCCTCTTGGCTCCCTGCCTCGGGTCCCAGGGCTGGGGTGGAAACATCATCCAGATGGGTTTATTTTTTCACATCTTCTCTGGGGGGAGGAGCTGCAGCAGCCCCCACATGAGGGCAAGGGGAGGGAGGAGGAACAGAGTTCAATTTTCAGGAGATCATTTGAGCTCCAGAGCCGAAAACTAATGCAGGAGCGGAGCCAAGAATGCCGGGACCTCAATGGAGACAGGAGGGCAGATGCTTATCCCCGAGTTCCCCATTCGGTTCAAAGGGGCTGATAACAATTCGGCTCGCACAGGCTACCCCATGTGTTACGCATTTGCTCCTAGCTGATGGGAGCAGGGTTTGCACAGCTCTAGACCCAGATCTGCAGGATGCTGGGTCTCATTTGTGCACGCGGTTAGCATGCAGTGATGGGAAAAGCATGCATCGCTGGGGTCCGGGCTGCTTGGCATCTTCATGTCCTAATCCCTGGACTGCTGATGTACTAGAGCTGATTAATAAGGGGCCAGAAGCTGCTTCTATTAACACCATTAGTAACCTTCTCCCTTACGCTGTTCATATAACACTGGGTATTGCACCGCAAGGTTACGATGCAAACAGCCCAGCACAAAGAGGTCAGGATGGGATTCAGGATCAGGATTCTTGGCTAGAGCCCTGTCTTGGTTTCTCCAGAGGCAGGAAGGGTTGAGGAAAAGACCCTGTTTGCCTTTAACCTTAAAGAGAAAAAGCCACCGAAGCTTTAGAAAACCCACCATTGTGTTGGAGGATAAACATTTATTGAATATTTCCTGTTTGGCACCGACCCTCTTCGACTCACTTATCGTCTCCTCTTTTTTGTGTGTGTGTTTTGAAACAAGAGTTATTTGGAGTGAATGTAAAGGCAAAATATCTTTAGAATGTAAATGCCCATGGGAATTCGAGACCAAAAAGACGTGGGCCGTCCCCGGCCTGCTTGCTGTTAGCTATTCATTTCTCTCTCCTGGGGTCTGACATGGGCGATGCATTATGAGAAGGTTATGGGAATATTTCAGGCGCTGCATCTCCGGAGAGCAATCGCACTGCAATGTCAGTATAACAGGGGCTGGGCTTTTCCCCCCTGCTTGCTTTCTTTACAATAAGAAATTACAGTGCAGTGTCCAAGCTGCGGCTCCCGGAGCAGCTCGGCAAAGATGAGCTGGGCATGGCTGAGCAGAAGGGACGCACTCCAGGGGTGGCAGGGCACCCTGCTTGGAGCATGGTCTGAGCTGCCAGGAGATAGGTGTCCCAAGCCAGTCTCTGCCACTGAGAGGCTAACAGAGCCATGGGCGAGTCCCCCGTCCCCGCCTTTGTGCCTCAGTTCCCTCATCTGGACAATGAGGAGAGCAGATCTTGCTCTCTTTCTTGCATGTCCTGTGAGACATCACGTTTTTGACTGTGGAACAAGGCCCACATCCATGCTGTGAGCTCACCGCGGCCCACGGCAGCATCCTCAAGCATGCCATGCTGGGTCACGTAGCCACTTCTGTGCAGGAGCTAACGATCACTGCCAATTAGCGTGCTAATAGGTCTGCCAGTGTCTCCCAGATGCTGCTCTGAGGATATCAGGGCCAGTTTCCCCTGCAGACTGGGCCAGACCCTGTGTAAAACACTGCCTGGGCAGAGCTTTGCACTCCCTGCGGCACCAGCACCTCATCCCCATTTCCCTTAGATGCCAGGCAGCAGAGAAGCAGGCCCACAGCCCCCAGCTGCTGCTTGCTCCCCTGGAGCCTGACTTCATGCCTCTTGCGATCAGTGGGAGCGAAAGAGCTTTGGATCGGGCCCTCCGCTGGCAGCCAGCGGCTGGAGACCTGCAGAAATGTCCTTTTGTTGAGGCAAACAATGAGGCTTTGAGCCCAGGCTGCGTTATCTGTTGGGCACCTCAGCGAGAAAGCACAATCTGGAGAGCAGCGAGGCTGCCGGGATGGTACAAACCGCGCAGAGCCCAGAGGGAAGGCACGGCGCAGCTCGGCTAGAGACTTGACATGCCTCCAGGCCAGGGAAAGTCATGTGAAACGTGAGCCCTCCCATCAGATAAGTCTCTCAATAGACAATGGTTGCAGGCATTTTTCTACCGCTGGCAAAGAGGTAATTAGCCCCGAGGTAATCAGAGACGTGGGGCTCCTCCAGGCTGGACGCTGCGTGTCAAGGTGTGGTGGGGGCCGCGGTCGCTGTCCACTCCAGGGCACGGCCATGTTCTGCCCACCTCCTCCTGCCTCTCATGGAGCTGCAAGTCAAGAGGGGAATAGCTCGTGTGAACCCCTGAGAGGAGAGGGAAGAACAAGCACCCTGTGCCCCTGAAAACCAGGTCCCAGCTGGCATGGAGGAAGAGACACTGCCCAGGTCATCACCCCCGTGAAGGCATTGGCTTCAGTGACTTGGCCAAAGACAAAAGCCAAGCACCGACCCCAGGAGCTCTCATTTCCAAGGCTGTGACGAGCCAGAAGACCCCACTACTGTTTAATGAAGGAGTTGCTTCAACACGTTACCTTCCTCCCCACGTTGTGGTGTCGCAGCAGATGGGTTCCCGGTCCATCACAAACATGTCCGTGTTTGAGCACAGGTTAAAAGGGCTGCTTTCCAGAGAAGAACATGTCCCACGGCCCCACCTTTGACTCAGGGCTCAAGCCCAGCTGAATTGCAAGGCTGCAATGCAGAGGGGCACGCAGGTCATATGGTTCCTACCCCTGCCGTTCTTCAGGTGAACATGAAGTTCCCGCTGCAAAGAAATGCACCTAGGGGAGAGGCTGACAGACAGTCCCTGTCCCCTATAGATCTTGGCAAACGTTAGTGGTGCAGAGCCCCCGCTAGTGCCAACCAGCACAGCTCCAGCGATCTCAGCGAAGCCATGCTGGTTTGCACACGTGCCTGGTCCAGCGTGCTTAGCTCAAGCATCTCTGCCGAACAAGTGCTCTTGCCTTGGAAAGAACCTCACTAGTGTACAAGGGTCCCCACAGCACCTCCATCACACCAGCAACCAAGCACAGAAACTAGAGGGACAATGGTGCAAAGGGCAGAGCTGTGCTCAGAGTAGGAGCTAGGTCTCCTGGGTCCCAGCTCTCCACTGGACTGGGAAAGAGGAGGCCTGGGGTCTCCTGCCAGAGACAGCTCAAGTAAGGCAGCCCTGCCAAGGGGGCTGGGACAGACCCACCAGCTTAGCTGGGCAGCAGTTCAGCAGTGGCTCGTAGATCGCCAAGAGCTTGCAGCCTCTTTTGCTTCTTCAGGGGGAAAAATGTATCACAGCATTTCCCAGCCTTTTGGAGAGGGCAAATGGCAGAGACCTACTACTGGACTTCCACGACACGCAGACACAAGAGCCTGCAATTTTCCAGGCCTGTGGTGCATCCACACCTCCACCTTCAGGTCCGGGGTGCATCCACACCTCCATCTTCACCCTGCAATGTTTGCCATAGGCACATCAACTATGGGGATTTTGAGAAGTATTTCTGATGGCTAAATATGGACTGAAGCTGCCTGGGAGTTTTATCTGGAGGTAATCTAATTCTGGAGGAACCATGATGAAACAGGATTTATTTTTAGGCTCCAGACTATCGTTGCCTTTGGGACTGCACTGGGAAATATATAAGCAGCGTCTGTGGGTATCTTGGCCCTCTGCTTAAAACAATAAACTCTAGGACTCGGGGAGAGTAACTTGCACAGTTTGGCTTTCACAAAAGCCAGCCCTGCTCTCATTTATATGTGTGTGGGCTCCCCCAGTCAGTGGGGCGCGACTGCGTGGGTGACAGGATGGGCAGGGTTTGGCCCATGGGCAGAGCAGGGGGAGGGCTGAGGCTTGTAGGACGTTGGTTTTGCTGCTGTAACAGAGATTTGCAGTCCCCATGTAATGCAATTAGCCCTTCCTGTGCAGATCCAGAGCCTCTGCACAGTCAGCCTCATTGGAACAGTGCAGGGGGCGAGTAGCTGTAGCCACAGGCCGGGGGACACTGATAGCTGAAGCAAGACGCCTTCACGTCTTACCATGCTAGGCCTGCGACCTCTCCTCTGGAGGGGCATCTTGGGGACTCTACCCCGTCTTCAAACTAGCACAGCTAGGATTCTTCCTTACCTGGAGGCGCTGGGTTGCATCCAGGCAGAGGAAAGCTCCTTGCAATGCACTCGTTACGGTATGTGTGTCCGGCTGCTCTCCACTCCTCTCAAACATGCAAAGCAACCACATCATACGGACATGGCAGGCCACCCTTCGTGTCTACAAGCTGGCACAGCCCCACTCACACCAGGGGAGACTCTGATCTGCACCCAATGACTTGTGATTCAGCCAAGTCATGCACTGGACGGGTCCATCTATGTAGCAGGAGGCATGAAGGTGTTAATGTAACGTGTTAGCGTGCGTCTTAGCACATAGAGCTATAGCAGCCAAGGACTTACCACGCACTAACAACCAGAGGATGGACCCAGGGTTCCTGGAGAGTTTGCCCTCTTGTTGGAAACATGGGCAAAAGCTGGTGCTGCTACATTTATAGCGCGAACATCACGCAGGCAAGCTAGAATAAGTTAGCACGGGCATGCTAGCATGCGTCTCATTTTGCTGCGTGGATATATCCTGTGTGTCCCCATGACAGATTCAAGAGGTGTGTGGAAAGCTACAATAACGAGGTGGAACATGTCTTGGCACAGGGAGGAGAGTCTCTCTTCCAGCTAGGAGAGTCCAACCTGTCCTCCACGCTGTAACCCATGGGGGTGTAGTGGCAAGGGGGGGCAGAGCATGAAATCCACACCAAAGAAGACCAGACTCATATTTAGGAACCCAGGATATTCCACGTGGACCAAGATAAACCAAATAAGAACTGCCATTGACTGAGTCAGACCATAGGTCCATCTTGCCCCATCTCCCGCATCACGCAGGGGCAGAGCAAATCCTGCTCTCCAAGCACCGAAGCTCCTGTAAAGATAGAAGAAAGTCTGCGCAGAGGCAGGCCTTGCGGGAGAAAGCCCGGCAGTTGTTACGGAGCAGCACAGAAAGAAGAGGCAGATTAGTTTCATGCGTGCCCTTCTTAATCTTCGTATCTCTGGACCCTGCAAGACAACCTGAGGTTACTCTGGCGTGCTGAATTCAACCAGACAAAGAAGGTGCGTAGAGGAACATATGGCAGTCAGACTGGCCTTTTTCTCCTATTGACGGTACAAGCAGATAGCATTTTGAGGCCTAGCACAGGATACAGAGGAGGCTTTGTATGTTTGCAGGGCACGGCTGACTTTCCCACTCTCATAATCCTGCCTGCCCCATTGTGGCAGCTAAACGACTCCGGGCCAGTCCTGGCATTGCTTCTGCATCGCTTCTGCTTCTGGACCCAAGGATCTTGCGAGGTCCCTTCCAGCCCTAATATCTATGAAACCAGACCCCGCTCTCCTGGGTGCTGACAGCTTCTTCCCTCCCGCCCCATTGCGGGCATTGCAAAGCCCGCGGTGGTACGCACCCAGATTTAACACCAGGAGCAGCTGCAGCCTGATTCCAGCGCGAACGTGGATGCAACTTCAGTCAGAAGCAGTCTGACATGTGCCGTCTGGAGGTCACCAAGTAGCAGGCGTCGCATCCCTCTGCCGGGTTCAGATGACCGCAGAACGCAGCAAGCCAGCTGGGCTGCTTTCTGTGGGGATTACCGTGGGCATGCACAGCACCCGCTTTGCGATCCGAGCCAGAGAGAAAAGCTGTCGAAGTGTTGGAGAGACACCGGGGGCCCAGAGGAAGCCAGGAGAAGTATCCTGGCTTACCCCAGCTAGAGACCTAGCCCTATATTTCCGTCATACACTGTATACTATACAGGAAAGCCCCATCCATCTCACCTGGAAGAGGAGCCTCCGTGCTTTTCACACCACCCAAGAATCGACTCCAGCGCTTCCCATCGAAACCCAACAGGTGCCCACTACCAGGGCTAAAAACAACCCCTCTCGAGGGCCTGGAGTTGCTCCAGCCGGCTCTGGGGCACGCACCTGTCGGTGGTAAGGGAGATGTCACATAGGTAAAGTCCTCAGGAGCGCAGGTTTATTTCTGTGCCTCGTGGGAATTCATAGATTTCATAGATTTCATAGACATTAGGGCTGGAAGGGACCTCGGAAGATCATCGAGTCCAGCCCCCCGCCCAAAGGGCAGGAAGTCAGCTGGGGTCATAGGATCCCAGCAAGATAAGCATCCAGTTTCCTCTTGAAGGTGTTCAATGAAGGCGCTTGAACCACCTCCGGCGGCAGGCTGTTCCAGACCTTGGGGGCTCGGACTGTAAAGAAATTCTTCCTTATGTCCAGCCTGAAACGATCTTGAAGTAGTTTGTGAACTGAACACATGACAAGACTGAGCTTCCCACAGCTAGAGATGTAATTACCAATTTTAAAAATAATCCATTTAACCTGTTATAATTACAGTGGTTAAACGATTAATCGGTATGACACCCCCCTGGCCTGGCCCTTGTGGGGCTGCTTCAGCCTGGCCTGCAAGGCTCTCCTGCCCAGCCTAGCACCAGCGGAGCACTTCCAGCCCCCTGAGTTGTGGCAGAGATGTAGTGGCTCCCTGGAGCTCTGGTTCCTCAGGGCCACACCTCACGATGAGCCAGGTGGGCTAGCGGGGCACACCATGGAGCTGAGCCACAGGCCCAGAGGAGCTGCCCTGTGCTCCCTTACCTCCATCTTGCCCCTACCAGGCCCTGCCGCCTCCGCAGGTCTGGCTAGTGGGTGTGTTGCTGCCACCGGCTGCTGCAGCAGCAATTGCAGCAACCAAAGGTGCTGCATCTTGCTGCCCAGAGAGGGAGCTGAGCTGCCTTTTAGACAGCAAAGTAGGGGGAAACGGGGGACTCATACCTAATAGTTAGGCTTTGTGGACCAGGCCCAGTACAGCCATTTGCCGCCCCCCAGCTGCCTGTTGCAAGCAGCCTGGGCTCTGTGGTGGACAGCAGGTGCCTGCCCAGAGCCTGGGCTGCTTGTGGCAGGTGGCTTGGAGGCTGTAGGTGGCTGCACCAGGGTCCGCAGAGCCTAGCTACAGGTACTAGCATCCCTCCCTCCCGCTTCCCTTCAATACTCTCCTCCCTCCTTCCCTCCTGCCTGCCTTGCCGCCTTCTGGGTTTTGCTGGGGCACTGTGCAGCTTCTCTTCCTTGCTAGATTGTAACCCAGCCTGCGCAAAACGATAACTGGTAAACTACTTTGTTCTCACTGGGCTTATCAGCTAAACAGTTGTTTAGTTGTTCACATCCCAGCCCTCAATCCTGAATTCTGACTGCAGCAAAAGTGCTGTGCTGGATATGGGCAATTTTGTCTGCAAAGTAGGTCATAACCAATTTAGACCTACAAACTCATTGTAGTGGACTGTAGAAGACTCAGTTTCTAGGTGAAGACCATTTGGATTAACCAGGCCGTGTGCCATGCAGATCAGTAGCGCCAAGAGTTTTCAAAGATCCATGCTAGAGGCTGGGAAGCAGCTGAGTCTTTGGGCGTGAGCAGCGCTCAGCCAGCACACCCCAAAGGGCATGATGCTTCCTCTCCTGGCTGCAGGTGAGAGCAAGACACGGACAAAGCAAGGTCCCTGGGCTCCTCTCCAGCACGGAGCCTGGAAATATCCCAGATGCACAGGAACCTGGGGCCGCGACTTAGGGCTTCCTACAGCTCTATTCTTGCAGGCAGGAAGTGGAGGATGAACACGAAGCGTCCGTCCTTTCCACCCTGACACGTGGTCACGGGTGCTAGGACCCGCCTGATCAGCTTCTGGCCGGTGCACTAGATTGCGAGCTCAGTCACAAAGGTTCGGCAGCTCCTTCTGCTCCCGCCCCAAGCAGTTGTGCTTGAGTCAATGAGAGAGTTGGAGCCACATGTGCTCCAGGCCCTTTGAAGCACTGGTGTTTTTCCCCAGACACCAGGCAGCAGAAATGGTCGTTCCCCACCTTTGGCCTTTTCCCCAACAAGGTCAGAACAACCGTGCTTTCACAGTGCGGCAGGGCAGCATCAACCAGCCTGCGCCCAGGACCAGGCCTGGGGGGTGATATGATGCAAAAGTCCTGCACTTAGGACGGAGCAATCCCATGCACCGGTGCAGGCTGGGGACCAACTGGCTGGGCAGCAGCTCTGCAGAAAAGGACCTGGAGGTAACAGTGGACAATAAGCTAGATATGAGCCAACAGTGTTGCAAAGAAGGCAATAGCGTCCTGGGCTGCATTAGTAGGTGTGTTGCCAGCAGACTGAGGGAAGTAATTATTCTTCTCTATTCAGCACTGATGAGGCCACATCTGGAGTCCTGTGTCCAGTTGTGGGTCCCCCACTACAGAAAGGATGTGCACAAATTGGAGAGAGTCCAGTGGAGGGCAATGAAACTGGTTAGGGGGCTGGGGGACAGGACTTGTGAGGAGAGGCTGAGGGAACTGGGCTGATTTAGTCTGGAGAAGAGAGGGGGGGGGGGAGGGATTTAACAGAAGCATTCACCTCCCTGCAGGGGGTTGCAAAGAGGATGGAGCTGGGCTGTTCTCAGCGGGGGGCAGACGGCAGGACAAGGAGCAATGGGCTCACATTGCAGCAAGGGAGGTTTAGATTGGATATTAGGAAAAACTTTCTGGCTAGGAGGGTGGTGAAACACCGGAGCAGGTCACCCAGAGAGGTGGGGGACTCTCTTGGTGATTTTTAAGACCTGGCTAGGCAAAGCTTTGGCTGGGATGATGTAGTTGGGCTGGTCCTGCTTTGAGCAGGGGGGTGGACTAGATGTAACCTCCTGAGCTCCCTTCACACCCTCATTTTCTAAATCAGGGTGAGTTAGTTGACTGGACAGAGTTGGATGGAGCACCCACAGCTGAAGTAGCAGAGAGATGCTACTTACATCAGGGTTGGGGTCACCTGGCTGCTGTGTGGGGATCCAGACTGGCACTGTGGGCAGTGGCAGAGGTGCCCACAGCTGGAAGAGCAGAGTGCACTCTGCCAGCAGGGCAAGAGGTGAACCAACAGCCAGGTGTCCTTGGTTTCAATAAGCAGCAAATTCTCTCTCACACACACACACACACACACACACACACTAATTAGAAAAGGAAGCCAAGCGGCTCTCAGCTAAATAAATACACTCCACTCCCGGCATGCAGGACCATACGTGAGCAAGCGGGGAAGACAGCTCAATCAAGAGAGCGGGATGGTGACATTTGGAAACTCAAAGGCCAGCTGCTCCTGACATTTCAGGTTGCTTGGGCCAAAGATTTATCAGCCAGGCATTTTACTTTAATTTCAGTCCCTTTGTCTCCCCTGTGCCAAGGTAAACACGCTGCACTCTCGGTGCAGCCGGAGTCTCTTGTGTATTCGGTCTGGGTTTGGCCTTTTTTCCTTTTGCTTTACCAGCTTGATTTCTGCCTCCCTCACAGAAGCCCGATGAAGATAAAGAGACTCCAAGGAACAAAACAGAAAGGAAAAGTGCTAGGCCACAGGCTCAACTGGGGCTGGAATATCACTTTCTAAAATTACACGTTCCCCCATTAGCTCCTCTTACCTTCTCCCTTGAGCTCCCTGAGCCCAGGCCCCTGCTATTCCCACGGATGTAGGTTCAGGCCGTAACAGCTGAAGAAACAAACGTGTTTGCTCCCATTCAGTAAAAGGAGGGAAAAAAAAGTCAACCCAGCTCAGGGCCTCACTGGGCTAGACACCGCACAGGCACATAGGAAGGCACAGGTCCTGCCCCAAAGAGCTATCACCTCCAGGCAGAGGACAGACATGGATCCCTATCTGAGAGATGGGAAACTGAGGCACAGCCAGACTAAGTGGCTTGACTGAGATCAGACTGTGGGAGAACCAGGGATTTTTATCCTGGGCCGCCTGAATCTCAGCCTAGTGCATTAGCCCTCTGAGCACCCATTGCAAAGGGAAATAAATGCTTTACCTTCCTGTGAGTGACAGCAGCTCCACATCCAGTGGAGAGCTCTGCAGACAGGCTGGCCCCATCTCTATTCCCACTGAAGCCCTGGAAATGCCAAAACATTAGCTTTGGCAGCTTAGAACGAAGACGGCAAAGAGCACTCACCCTTATATCCAAAGTGTAGCTACAAAAGGGTCCCCCCTTCCCTCTCTCTGCACATAGAACAACTCCTGGGCAGCTTGAAACTGGACTCTGTTTTCCTGCCAATATTATTTTTGCTCTTCTGGCCTGCAGACAAGCTGTGTTATTGTAGGGTCATCGGCATCCCAGGGCCTCGCTGGTAGCTCACTGGCGATGAGAAAGGCAAGCCACATGGAAATGATTAGATGCACTCGGCTAAGGGAGAGGAAGGGAGGAAGACGAAGACTTGGGTGCACTGGCCTTGCATCAGCTGTAACTCTCCGGTTAACATGTTCTTCCACGTAAGCCTGCAAATGCACCTCTCCGCTTCAATACCTAGGCACTTACAGTCTCTTATCTTGACAGGGAGTGAACAGCAATGATTGTTCGAAACCAGGAGTGGAAAAGCTCTAGCAGCAGTGTCCCTGACCAGGCAGATACCATCAGAACTGCTCCTTCCTTTTATTTCCTCCCAGCCACCTGGAAAGTGGGTCTTGGAGAAGGCAAACTCCAGGCACAGACCATGCAAACAAATCCTACGTCTGTGTTTTCCGCTTGAGAGGTGCATGTGTGTGTGTGAGAGTGCGCGCCCAGTCGTATAGCGGGCCCGTTCTGTAACAGGCGGATGGGAATGAAGTATGTCAAGAATGTCCCTCGGACACAATAATGGTTGGGAAGCCAATGCCCAAGGTCAACATTCCCTTGTTTTCTTTTTTGCTCCCTGCTGAGTCCACTGGGCCCCTGCTTCTTTGGCTTTTGCTTCTCAGAAAGTGTTGTGCCAATGGATTGGGGCTCAGCTCACTCCCCTCCAGCAAAACGCTAGCTTGCATCCAAGGAAGCTCGCTCAGGGCTGGTCAGATGGCACAAGTCTTCGTCATCTACCAGGCAGCAAAGATCCACTGTTTTGTGCTATAAATGCGCTGTAAAAGGTACTGTCCCTATGCCCATTGGGTTATCATTAGATTATAGACCTCAGGGTAGACAGGGTAAACTACGGTGGCACGATGCCAGTATAAGTGTCTCTGCAGTATTTTTTAAATCACTGCTATGCAGGGCAAAAGTTACATCAGGATCCTATATTGAGCTCATCACTGCGGTCCCCGATAGCTTCTCAGCACGGATGGCACAAGAGAGTGGGGGTCCATGTAAAAGCAAACCAGAGCCAGACCAGAGTACCAGTAAAGGTGTGCCAAGGCCTGACTCTGATCTTACAGATGTCCATGCAGCTTCTCCAGCCTGGATTTTCCACCCCGCTATTCCAGCTGGATGCTGGATGCCCCAACCACTTGTGACACGATGGGAAGCCAGACTCTGCCTTGGAGCAAGTTACACCCAGGGGTCGGTTTTCCTCTTATGCTGGTTGGAAACCAGTGTAACCCCACCAGCCCTGGGGAAGTTGCAGCTGATTTATACTGCTGCACAGCTGCTTCCAGAGAAGGCATCAGCAATATCACCCCAGCAGCATCTTCCCTGGGGGTTGGTCTTTCCAGCGCACATCCTTGTTTCGCTCTGAGCATCTGTTCCCAAGCCTTGCACCTGGTCCAGACATTTGCAGGCCCATCACTGCCAGTTCGCCTTTGCATGACAGCTTCCCTCCTGAGTGAAAGAAGCAACTGCTTTGCCAAGCCAGCGTGCTTGTGGCATGCCTCCCTGCCATGGGACCTCATGCCGCACAGACTTCACCAACTCAGGGCCCTGCTCAGACAATGTGGGATGCAAGTGGAAGAGGTGGGGACGTGGAGATGTTGAACTTGTGGCTTCTGCTGGCATGACAGGAGAAAAAGGATGACCCAGCTGAGCATCAGCAGATCAGCTGTGACTGGGAGAGAAAACACCTTGGTGGAGTTGGGGTGCCTTTCATTTCCACAGAGAAAAGATGATGCTGAAGGAGGGCATGAAGGGTGTCTCACCAGCTTCGTGCGGCCAAAAAGCTTGCAATTATTTTAATTTTTTTTGCAAAAATCTAGTTGGTCTAATAAAAGATATCACCTCTACCACGAGTCCTGATTCCTTTTGCTGCTAGACCGATACAGCTACAACCTGGATACCTCTCACCAGCTTGGCATTAAGGGGAGCTGCACTGCCTTCATTCAGCCCTTCAGACACTGGTGAGACAAGGGGAAATGCGGGCTGCGTCTCCACCACAGTCAGCACGGACCAACACTAGCTTTCAATGGCTTAGCTGGAGTAGCACAGCCGGGGAAATTAGCATGCCCTGCATGCAATGCTGCCCTAGCAAACTGCTGCCTGTGCCCAAACTACACCCTTTAAGGGCAGCTCAGATATGTCCATGTGACAGCAGCAGCAGCAACCAAATGGGCTCGGGTACAGCCTGCTGCAGGCTCTGTGAGTGTGTCTGCAAGCCAGACACCTAAGAGCCGGGAGACGCTCGCCAGCTCACACCCTTCCTGGAGTCTGCTTTTAATAATGAGCAAAGCATGATCGCAGTGACATCCCGTTTGGTTCAAGCCTTCTCTGCAGGCTTGGTGTTGCCTGAGGACTGCTCAGCCCACACCCTAGATCCATCCTCACAGCCGCTCCCGTCTCCCTCCTCGCCAGGTGAGGGGATAAGGCACCTGTCTCTATAAGTCAGCCCAACGCACTGAGCTGGCTTCCACCGGGACCAACACCTGCGACCAGGTGGGGTTTCAGACAGGCTCCTGGTTTGGTCCAATGCTCTTTGAGGAGGGGGAAGAAAGAGGCCTGGGATTGCTTGGTTTGGGGAGGTGGGTAGTTTTTGCATTGAAGGTCAAACAGTGCAACTTCCCTGCACCGACCAGCGCTCCGTCCTGGAGAGTGGCTGATTTTTGTTTTAAGGTAGCTCAGCTCAAAGGTGTGTTTTCAGCAATAACTCAGCCCCAAGGCACATGAGAAAAAACAATGGGCTAAACACGGGTCACTCCAGAGGGGCTGTGGACCTGCAGCACCTCATTTTCCTCCAGAGGAAGAATTCAAGATAAAAACACTGGGATCGGATGAGATGAATAATCCCCCGTGAGGGCAACCTGCCGGGACATGTTCCCTCTCAGGTATTCATCAGAAAATGCTTAATCAGGCAGACAAAAAGTAGGTTGAACTCATGATGTGTCCTTGGAATTGCCTCAGTATTATCCTCCCATCGGGATGATTAACGATTAGACAGCGGCCTCAAGCACAGAAAGAAGAACACGCATTGAGTTATTCGTGGATTTTATTTCACAGGTCCTCTTTTCCCAAGGCTCTTTTTTATTTTAAAGTACTGTTTCCATAGATGATCCTAGATACTCAATCGCCCCCTAAGAGTTAGGGGGCTCTGACATGTGGGCAATCATACAGACCACTTATGAAGAAGCTGCGCATCATTTGAGGGTTTTGACCACACTTTGGGGGGCAAGGAGCTGAACCCCCTCATGTCACAGGTGTGGTTTTGAGGGGCACCGTGCTGCAGTTGTGATTTCCCACTGAACGCGGAGCCGATTGCTTTCATGAATGCCTGGGAAGGCTAAAGGAATTCTTTACAGTCCGTTACATATGGCAGCCACCCGCACGTATACGCAGATCTGAAGCATTCAGCCCAGCAGAACTGATGTGCCCCAAAGCTAGGTTGGATGTATTCATCCCTGGATGCTATTTCACTCCACCCCTTGTATAACCCTGGTTTCACCCCAGAAGTAGCTGCATTTGGAAGGCATGAGGCAGGCAGCTCCCGCATGTCCCGATGCCTAAAATCTCAAAAAGATGTCTTGTGAAAACCTCCCCTTGGGTTCACACCAAGCAGCTGGCTGGGTGGGTCAGGGCCTCGCAACTTCGGCTGCAAACTCTTTCAGGTGGGATGGTCTCTTTGTCCGGTCTTTGCACCGTGGCTAGCACAACGGGGCCCCTTGGCACTATCACAGGAATCCAGATCAAAGCCTTCGTCATCCTAATCATCGAGCACTCAAGTTGCTAGAATCCTGCTGCCGGGGGCTTCCTTTCCACCCGTGAGCTTAATGGCTTGAGCTCATCTCTTCTTGCTACTAGAGCCCGGTGGTCTGGCAGGACATGGCATCCATAGCAATAGGGGGTCAATCCCTGTCCGCTAGGCCCTGGGCTGAGGTCACCCGCAGGCTGGCGGACAGGTTCTTTTGTCTAGCTCTGACTTTTCCTCTCCTGACAAGATTAAAGCTGGTGACTTGGAGGTGGGGAGGCCCCCTAATCCCATTACGCGGCTCCCAAGCCACTCGCCAGGCCCCCGGCATTTAGGACATGGGGAGGAAGAGGCTAAACAGGGAGCCAATTTGTGTCGCGGCACTTGCAGACATAGCAACCACGTAAGCAGGGAGCCGCCAACGGGCCCCGTGTTCCCCGCAAAGCCCAGCCATGCCGATGAAGTCCTGCTTTATGTGCATGCCTGCCTCCCATTAGCAAAAGAATAGCTGCGACATGTAGGTCTGGAGGAAACAGCAAACCCCCTGAGGGAGTGTTCGCTGGTTTGTTGCCTTTGTGATGCACAATAAGTCTGGGCCTCCGAGGCTTCGGCGTGGGGAGGGAGGTTGTAAATTTAGCACCGAAGCCAGGGATGTTAAAAGCCCTGCTGGGAAAGGCATGGCGATGAAGAGCCGGGGGGGGCTGCCTTTGTGTCCTGGGCCTGTCCAGCACCTAGCACGATGGGGCCTCAGCCCTCTAAGCAAAACACCCCGTGAAGAATGACAGGAGTCCTGGGTGTGTAAGTGTGAGCGGTCCCACAGCCCTCTCCGGGGAGCTTGGAAAGTCAGTGCCTTGCCGAAGTGGGAGCTGGACGCCCGCAGTTTGCTACGGCAAAGGGACAGGCAAAGGGATCGCTTTAGGGAGGACTCTGCGGTCACACACTGAAGGACTAGCCGGCCCACAGCGTGCACCGTCCGGAGCACGTGGTGATGCCCGGCTGGACCAGGAGGCCCGTCCTGGTATCGCACGTGCCTGTGCAAGCCCAGTGATGTCTCCGGGGCTGAGCTGGTGGAGACGGCTCAAACTGCTCCCTGTCTGGGAAGAGCACATGCCTCTGCGGAGGGCTATTTCTGCCCCGCCGCCCAGGAGACAGAGTGGCTGGATGGCTCAGTGGTTAGAGCACTACTGACTGATCCTGAGTGAGTTCTCTGCTGCCCCTCGAGCTCCCTTGGGTTTGTCACCGGGTCTCTCTGTGCCTGAGATTGCCAAGAAGCATGGCTGATGTGCTTGGCCCCTACTTCCCGGAGGGTGGTGCTCTGCACAGGGCTCAGACACCAGCACCACGGAAAGCGAGGTAGCAGCAAGAAGCACAGAGCCGGCTCACCTGCCCAGGGAATCTGCATTGCCTCTTTACAGCCCCTTGCAGTCCCAGGGCTGGGTACCCCACCTCAGGAAGCCAGCAAGTCCCCTGGAAGCTGCTGGGAACCATCGGCAAGCAGCCTGATCTTGATCCTGGCGAAGACAACGGGAGCAGGGTCCCACCCCGCCCACACGGGCCAGCAGGCTGGATCCCTGCACCCAGCAGCATGCGGCGTGAACAGAAAGCAGCGCACGTGACCCCGTAGGCCTGAGATGAGATGCTTATCTATCTTCGTGTGAGAGAGACTTCCTGAGCCAAGGCTATGCAATGATGTCTGCTGCTTGGGGGTCCCCACGCCTCTGCAGCAGCCGTGAACCGAAACCCAGGGCTGACTGGAGCTGTCCTGGAGTTGTTTTCCTCTGTGTGACTACGCCAAGTCGCCACGTTTGTCGTCTTCTCTCTTCCTGTTTACTTGCCACAATCAGATCGACTTGGACGTATTTTTGCCGTGGCCTGTCTATGGAAGAACAGGAGGCTGTTTCCGGCAGCACGAAGGCCCAGCCCATTCCCCTCTCTTGCTACAGCTTGCACACTCCTTCCTGACGGGACTTCCTGATGGGACTCGACCTGTGGAAGTGTCCCGTGCAGTTAATAACACTGGTACTTAACATACTAGTATGTGTGGTGAAGCACTATTATGTATAAGGAGAGTCAGGAGTCCTCAGCGTGGCTAATTACACCTCGTTTCACTGTACAGGCTCAGTTATGCTGGTACACAGCAGTAAGCTCCAGCCCACGAAAGCTTATGTCTCTACTTTAGCTAGTCTGTTAGGTGCAGATCTACCCTGCCTTGTGCTTGATTTCAAGCGAACACAGCTAACTTTGGCTATCCAGAATTAGAGCGGGTCCAGCTGCACTGCTAGAGATCGTTATGCCCAGCGTGACTTGGGTACAAGACTGCTCAGGAGTCAGGAGTCTGCAGGCAGACTCGGCAGGTGGTTTGACGGTGGGAAACCCTTACGTTCCCAAATGATTGGCATAAGCTGGATGCTGTAGGCACAGGGACAAGGGAGATGGGCAGAGCTGTCATGCTTTGCTAAGAGTGCAGACTGGCCGGATTCAAAGCCCGCCGGTGCCAATGGAGACTCCTGAACAATCTTCAGCTGGGAGAAATTCGCGGGCAGCTTATGCAGCAGGGAGTCCTGTGCCTTGCATCTCTTTGATGCTACGAGTGAAGCAGGGGATGCACTTCTAAGAGGAGCGGGGAGACGGCACTGGGGAGAGGTGCCAGAAGTTGAATAGCAGGCACACTTGGCTGAGAGCGCCTGCAGGAAGCCAGGCGAGCCCAGGGGCCCAGGTGTTGTCTTTCAGACAGAGGTAGTGAGCTGCGTTAGGCACATCTACCCCACCCCCTGTCTCTCAAACAGAGATAAAAGCAGCATCACCGCCATTCAAGGTCCCGCGCAACTTTTTGCAAAGGCAGAGATGTCAGGCTCATTTCCTGGACTGGGCATACACCTTCATCCTCCAGCGTGCTAAGATACCTAAGCCTTGCTGTGAGCTACCCCAGAGGGAAAGGCAATTCCCTCCCTGTCAAGTGAGCAGAATTTGAGGAATCCATGTAGATCATAGGCCCAGCACCGTACCTACACTCCTGGTGACCCCAGGCGAATTTTTTGTATCGGGGCCCCCTTCGCCAAAGATAACGATAATAATAATCATTATTTTCACCATTTTCAGGCCCCCTTTCTGTCCGGGCTCTGGGCAGCTGTCCAGTTCACCCATGCCTGTGTCTGGCCCTGCATAGACCCTGTGGTCCCTTCTAAGAGAGGATCCCACCCCATGTAGCGTGGGATGGAAGTGCACCGCTCCTCTCAGCCCAGAGGCCCCTGCTGTAGCATTTCTTCCTGTGTCTGTGAGTCAGGCCACCTGGTCTAAGAGCCTGTGAACATAAAAGGTCAGCCAGGCTTTGAAGCCAATGGCTCAAGATAGCTCAAAGGGAGATGGGGATTCACACCTTCCCTCTGCCATTCTCAGAAGCAAGCTGTCTGGCACCTCTAGACCTAGACTTATGAATATGGGGGAGAGATGCAATTCATTGCCCTCCCTATACAGCATCCAGGTCTGCCACTGTTGGAGACAGGATACTGGACCTCATGGCCTGTGGGTCTGACCCAGTCTGGCACTGCTTGTGTTCTTAAGCAAACCACTTTCTCCCTTGACTGCCCTGGAAAGGGGGCCTGGTTTGGCATTTGCCTTGTAAGGAACAGCTCACACATGCACCCCCAGCCTCAACACCACAGGTGCCAGGGGCTCCAGTCTATCTTCCATAGAGGGCAAGGTGCAGGCAGGGCCGGCCTGGGCAGCTGCCCAGGACCCGGACAGAAAGGGGGCCTGAAAACGGTAATTTTCTGATTATTATTATCATTATCTCTAGTGAAACGAGGCCAATACTAAAAGTTCGCTCGAGGCCGCCAGGAGTCTAGGTGCGGTGCTGGGTGCAGGCTATCTAATTGTTATTTGTTATGCACGTGGCTGAAGTCAGGGCTCTATGGTGCAAGGCGCTGTACAAATGCAAAGCCAGAGAGGACCCCAGCCCCCAAAAGAGCAAGCAGAAGACAAAAGACAACAAACAGAGGTGGACAGAGATAGGAGAGGATAAGGAAGTAGTTGATGCTGTTTGCCAACTTCAGCCCAGTCGACCCCACACCGCAGTTTACGGTGAATATTGTTGCTCCTCCAAAACCTCGAGCTGTGCAGCCAGACTCTGGGCTATGGAGCCTCTCCCAGTCCTCACGGCAGACTCCGAAATCACACCCCAGGTGCTGGAGGTCCCGTGACCAAAGTCACCAAATAGAGATCGGTGCACTCAGGAACCTGCTGGCAGAGAGGGGACAGGGCTGGGCTCCCGTGATTCTAGGAGGATTTTTTTCTGCAGTCCCTAGACACACACAGAGATCTCTCCAGCTCCCAAATGAAATCAGCCCAGTTTGGAAAATGCGCTGTCACCCCGCATAGTTTTCTGAAGCCTCGACCTGAACTCAGCAATCACAGGAGACAAATCTGACTTTGCTGCCCTCGCTGTCTACACAGGCCACACAGACAACTGTTTCTTCCTGCTCCCAAGGAGGAAACACA
>NW_005841869.1:135421-144699 GCF_000455745.1 Alligator sinensis
CCTGCTGATGGCATGAAATGAGAAGGTGGGTGAGAAAAGTAATCACCAGAGAGGAAAGTCTCACTCCTTCCCCTTGCTGGCAGGGACAGGAGGCAGGACTACTGGGTTTCACTTTCTGTGCTGAAATTGCCTCGCTAACCTCTCTTTGCCACAGGTTTCTGTGAAATGGGTTTAAGAGCACCGCCTTGCCTTCCGAGAGGGGGCGGGTGTTGAGCAATGACACTCAAAAAAACCCTCCAAACAGGAAAAAGAAAGTAGATGAAGCTGCAATTCCACGCAGCTAAGAAACTGAAATCACCCATAAAAGTGAGTCTCTAGCCTTTCAGCCTGTGCTTAAGGACCCTGGGAGACAAAGCCCATTCCCAGCCTGTCTCCCGGTTTGTCTTGTCTGCCTAATCTTTTGCTCTAAACCCAAGCTTTGATCTTCCCTTCTGGGGGAGGTCCTGTATGTTTTATGCTGTCCTGACCAAACAGCATAGCAATATCCTTAACAGAGACCAGAGCGCATGTAATAAAGGGCAGTCCAACATATGGGCTTATTAGTAGACGTGATCTTATACCTTTCAGCCTCTCCTAGCTGGGCCGTGCTGAAAGGAAACAGCATCTTTCAGCCGATTTCTCATGGTTCTCGGCTTCATCTGTTTGACTTTGATTCCGCAGTTAAGCTAATTTGATAATGTGGTCTGCCTGGGAAGGAAGGGAGTAGAAGAAATTGCCTATTATCCTTGGCTCCGCTCCAGGCAGTGTTTTTGCTAGGAGGCATGGAGGTCAGAAATGGGTGGGAAGCTTTCTCCGACAGCAAGTCCTTTCACATGCTGGATTCGCAGGGAGCCGCTCATCCTCATGAAACGCTTGGCGCTGGGGCCGGCAGGAGCTTCAGGGGCTTTGAAATGGGCTGGGAGCCTTTTCCTGTGAGCGGCTCCTGTTTCAGGCGGCCTGGTGTGAAAACCGTCACCTGCATCCGCTTCTTCACCTGGGGGCACAAAGCTGGGAGTTCCCAAGGGAGAGTCCAGGGTTTGGGGCCAGAAGAAGCCTCTTGGAGTGGCTGGTTTTCACCACGCCCTCCCGCTCCATGCAGGAGCTCTAAGATACCCACGCGTCTCCCCTGCAAATTTGCTAGGGAGCAACGCACTATCCCCAGTGACCCTGGTGACTCGGGGTCTTCCGCCCCTGCCCTGCGCACCGCTGTGCATCTTTCTCTGGTTGCTCTGCTGGGTGTCTGGAAGGACGTGCCCTCCCGTGCGGCCCCGGTGTGAATCGACCCTTTCCCATGAGACTGCCCCTCGCAACGTGTGGATCCCAGGAACCACGCGGTGCCCTCAGCGGGGGCTCTGGGAAGGATGGAGCGTGGCCAGGAGGCAACTGGATGCCTCCAGCCACAGGGAGTGGGAAACCCAGACAGTCGCACATGGGAAACGCATCAACCCATGCAAGGCAGATCCTGTACCATTTGGCTCATCTTTGGGGTCTCCGAGGCTGTCGAAGACGGGAGCCAGACCCTGCCCTTATTGCTGCTAATTTTACTATCGACTTTGCTGGGAGCAGACAAGGACCCTTATGGACCAAATGTGCCCCATCACACCATGCAGAAGAAACTTGGGACTTTCCACAAACAATGTCGAAAAGGGCCAAGGAATTTTCTTTCCATTTTTTTTTAACGAAGGGTTCAAACAAGCCTTTCCTGCAATGATTTGGACTGTTTCTTTTGAGACTATTTTTTGTTTCTTTTGACTGTCCCATGTTCCACTAGGAAACCATCATCAGTTTGGGTTTTTTATTTTATCAAGAACATGGAAGCATTTCACATGACCTGCAAGGTTTGGTGCAAAAAAGGACCCATTTCACTGAAAACAAAATGTATTTCCCGAGGAAATTTCAACCAGCTTTAGTGCTATATAAAAACTCCCAAGTCTCCAGCACCCGTTGCTCTTAAAACCAAGGTGGCAGACAGGTCAGTGGCTCTGTCACGGCTTTGGTTTGCGCCTGGGCAAAACACATAACCGCTCATTATTGCTCTTTTCCCCTCTCTAAAGTGGTAACCATCAGTCTACATCAGCTGCTCCTCTGACTTCTGTGGCCTTCCAGTACTGCCGATAACACGCAAAACCAAACCTCTTCCACAGTCCGTGTATGAGCCAGAATGTGAACATCTGAATGTCTAGGAACACCCTTCCCTTGAGAAATAAATCCTCAGCCAGTGACAGCAAACATCCATGTTGGAGTACCTATTTCCTGCTTGTTAATACAGCCCTGAGAAAGGAGGTAAGCGAGTTGCACTCACCTAGCACAACTGAAGTAGGCATTAGCCATGATCACGGCAGCCAAACTCCGACATATTCATCATGTCTTGACAATCTAGAAACGTGGAGTGTAAGATTCATGCCCAGGCATGTCCAGCCGGAAAGCAAATGTAGGTTTTTCACTGCTGCCAGCCATGGTTTTCAAAGATGTGTATTTTGAAATGTAAATGTGAGGCGAGGGCCCAATCTGCCTTTCTCACGTGGTGTACCCCTGTGACAGCAGATTCAGTCTCATGGAGTAGAATGGGATTAGGAAGGGAAAGGGAAATGCAAACACCAGGGTGAGCAAGTGTTCATGGTTTGCCTGCATTTGGTGGACAGGTCAGCCTGGCTTGGTCTAGGTGGTCTTAGTCCAGGGGCTTGGGCCACCTCCTACGCTCTGCTCCTGTGCACGCACGGATGGGGTCTCCGAGCCAGGTGAGAATCCCTCTGCTCAGCTCCCCCCAGACTCGTGGATCATTACTCTGAGCTTGAAGCATGATCGCCATCAGCGGTGCAGCCAAGGGGGTAGCCGGGGTCAGATAGCACTGGCCAGGAAGCTCTTGAGAGGATGCAGCAGTTGGAGCTGCAGCAGGTGCATGCGGTGAGCAGCTGTGGGAAAGTGGAGGCAGGGCCCTGACAGCAGGGCAGGGGAAGTGTTGTGTTGGAGCAGACCCAGGGCCCAGCTTGCGGGGGTCTGTCAGAGGGAAACAGGGAGGAAAGCAGAACAGCTCGCACCAGATTTGCTTTCTTCATGTGCAGGGGTTTTCCTCCCTGCCCTGCAGCAGGGGCTGCGGGCACTGTTCCTCACCCTGCGTGGAAGCAGCACAGCGGCTCCCAAATCCACAAAGTCCTGCACAGACCCAGGCAGCATGCGCCTTCCCCGGGGCCACGCAGCAAGCCCATGGCAGAGCCAGGAAGAGATCCTAGTTCTCCAGACTGATGACTTATCCACCAGCCCATGTTACATTAAATGACTCCACCAAGCTCTCCAGGGGCTGAAACGTGAAGCCAGCAACTACAAAACCCAGTTGCAAATTTAATTTGCAAGATCAAACCTCCTGCTTGGAGTTTGTAGTTGCACGCGTGTGTCTGCGTGTGTTTTCAGGGGGTGTAGTTAGAAAAGCAGCCACCAAAGAAAAGCCCGGCCTGGAAGCCTTCTCGACGCGTGTTTGACATTAGCAGAGGGCTAAACATCATTTGTCATCTCTGCCTCTGTTTACCCAACAGGGAATGTGTCATTTGTTTCATTGATGTCAATAAGAGCTGCTGAGTAGAGCAAAGAGGACTGCCCTCCCCTTCTCCTGATGACTTCCGGACATTCGATTTTAAATGTGACGCATATTTTACGACTCAGAACTGCTTTGGGCCAGGGCGATCCCCCCGCCGGGATCTGCACTCAATGCACAAGCACCGCAGTGAAATCCCACGCCACCCTGAGTGCCTCTCCCACCCCTGTCCCTAATGCATTAGCGAAATGTTAGTATTGCACCCATTTTACATGCAGAAAAAGAGCACCCAGGAGCAACCCCACCATAACAAACCCGCGTGGGCAACGCAGCGAGGGCAGGCCCTTTCCACACCCACGCCTGCCTTGCTGTTGGGACAGAGGGGAGGTGATTGCACTCTGCACCCTGCGGTACAGCCTGTACTCTGAGGTGTGCAGCCCTGGGCAGTTCTGGCTGTAAATCAGAGCACTGCTGGCGACTCATGATGGCACAGAGTCTTTCTACACACCGCAGCCCCACCCCAGGATGGGCTGCATCGAGGCCACGGGATAGATCTAAGTATGAAAAAATAATGGTTGCACACTTCCCCATCCCTTTGAACCTTGTCCCTTTCTGCAGGAGGAAGAAAATTAGGGGCATCATGAGTTCCCAGAAAGTCAGTCCGTTAGCCATGGCCCAGCCTTGGGTACAGGACCTGCCTCCAAACCACTCACCAGGACTAAGGAAACTATTATCAAGCAGCATGTGCATGCAATGTCTTTTTAAGACATGCTGCTGCTGCTGCAAAAAAGGAGTGTGAATAGTGCTGTTTGCAAGACTCGCCGTTCAAATTCCTCCAGTCAGAGCTGGTAAAAACAAAAAAAAAACAGAAACAGGACTTAAACTATTGCAAGTCCAGCCACATGTCTCCCTTACCCTTGGGAATCGCAGTACAATCCCATTATGGGACAGCTTTGGCTCAGATCGTTTCACATCGGCAGCTTCTCTATAACTGGCTGCAGTATTTTTATCAGCTCAGACTTTCCGGGATGACCTACTCACTTTAATTCTTGCTTAACAACTTACATTGCTTTTATATATGTGAGTGTGTGCGCATGTATCGTCAGAGCGATAGCTGCAGGTCAGCGGTGCTTGTGGTTTCCAAAAAACAGTGGGCAGAGGACTGCAGGACTAGGCATGACTGCGAGAGAGCAAGTAAAACCCAGTTTGATGTCTGTCTTTTCATTCCTACTTTTTTTTTTGACCTGTGTATATATAAGAGCAAAACATGGATTGGGATGATAAAGAGATGGAAGTGACATGAAGAAACAGACATGCCCGTTGCTCATGCGGCTGGTAGCTCTGCTGGTTGTATTTAACAGGCATTTGCCATAAAAAAGCCTGTTTTTATTTAAATAGCCCGAGGCAGATTTCTCACTAAACCAACTTTCCCACGCCAGCCCAGTGCTCTAACTCTGGTTTTGGCAAATTTTTTCCTGAGCTGTCAAGGCAAAATATATATAAGAAGGCTGGTCTCACTTAGGGGTTTTTTTTTCCAGCCCCTGGAGACATGAAAATAATTTACAGATGTGCATTACCTGTTTATATTTGTATTAAGTTTTGCTTAGTGCACATCATTTTCCTAGCTTGCAGTAACAAAAAAAATTCCCAGGGTTTCACTCATTTAATTTTAACTTATTAAAATGTTTAAAGGTATTATGTGGGGTTCTCCTTCCTTCTGAAAGAAAACTACTTGTATGGACACTTGCCAGTGTTTCTATTAAAGCAGTTTTACAAGCGTCACGTTAAAGCGTACCTAAAATCCCATTCCTTTAGCCCAAGAGACCATTCCAAATAAACACTTTCTTTGGAGCTTTGTTATATTCACCCACAACTTTTTCAATTTATTATAAAAGTATTTTCATGTAGTGTTTAAGAGCATGTCTTTTTTTTTTTCTTAAAACAACAACATCGGTATTGGTTGCAGCCCTCAGGAGAAGTGGTTGAGTAAATGAGTAAATGAAAGGTTGCTCTGTACTGAAAAGCTGTGCTGGGGAGATGTGCCTTGCAGTCAAGGTCTCCACTGGGTTAAAATGACACACTTAGATAGCAGACGAGGAAGGTTAGTTCTCATCGTAATGACTGGCGGGGTTGGAAAGGCTTCCACGGAGAACGCAGCGACTGCCGCAGGCACCCAATGGGACCCACTGGATTCTGGATCCAATTCTATTCCCTACTGAGCCCGTTCCAGTGGGGACGGGATCAGGTCCCTTGCATTTGATGCACCCGAAGCTGCGTTTAGCGTCTGCCCGCATTCGGAAAGCTCTCTGCCACGGCTGGGACCCTGGGTGGAAATATTCCCGGATCTATTTCCTACTCGGACTCTACGCGTTCTTTTACCTGGCCAAGCCCGTCTCTCGAAGGGGCTTCCACAAGGTCAGGGGACGGGGAGTATGGGGGTGACCTGACCTGAACAGCTTCTGTTGTCGCCACCTTTGTCTTTCATAGAGAAAGGGGGACCGTGGCCCAATTCGCATCAACCCTGACCCACCGGGACCCCTTGCAGCAGCTTGTACCTAGACTGGTCTGTCTCTTAGCCTCACCCATCCTTGCACCGGCATCAGGGTGCCGATTCTTGTGGGGATCCTCGACCGCAGAGTAGACCCAGCACCAGTGGCTGCTGGCGGCTTAACCGGGGGATTATGACCCTAAAAGAAATCAAGGGGCATTGCCAGGGAGAGAGACGGCCTGTTTCAGCTAAGGACCTTGGTGTTCTTCACAAACTTGTTTTCTGCCTGTCACAGATGGAGATGATGAGCACAAGGGACCGGCCAGGAGAAATTAAAGATAAAGCCAGGGCCCTTGACTTTTCTGAAGTAGTCACATAACATCCTATGTAGTCTCTCATGGCAGGTTTCTGGAAGAAATAACCCAAGCAGGCACACAGCTAAGCTGAACGTGCAGTGCTTTCTCTGCTCAGGAAACAAGCCCAGGCAAAGATAACATAGGTATTTCCAAGCGGGTAGAGCAGAGATGGTCCCTGCTAACTGAAAAAAAGAAAAGAAAAAAAATAAAACCAAGGAGATGGGGAAAACAGGCTGAAATGCCATCTCCCCGAGGGCTCCAGATGTGCCAGGGCAAAACAGCACGCTTCAACCCTCAAAGCCAATTCAGACTTGATTTATAGTCCTGTGAAATGAGAACACTACAGAGCATCGCAGCCTGTGGGCTGCAAACCTGTGCAAGCTGCAGCACGGGTCTGGGGATGTCAAATAGGAGACGATCAAAGGAGATCCTTGCTGTATTTGTATTGAGCAAAGGTGCTAAGGTGCAGAGGTGTGCACAGCGTGTGAGCAGCCCCAGGCCCTGTGACCTTCTTTACTCTGATACCTGTTGCGGTGACCGGAGCAAACCAGAGTATAAGGGGGGGAGAGAGTGGGGCTTTTGGACACCCGAGCAACTTCAGAAAAGAGCTGCAGTACAATCCTACCTGCCCATGGCTACGACTAGGCTGCTTCGTTGGGTTAGCACCCTCCACTCTCCATCCCTATGAAAGAGCCAAACGCTGCTACAATTTGCATGCTTAAAACTAAGCCAAATCCAGGCTGGTACCGAGGCCTGCTCCTGGGCTGTTTATAACCCACTGTGCACATCTGTGTGGACATCCGTGAGTTTGGACTTGTGGACGCCTGTGAGTTTTGGATTGCAGTTCTTTTGATCTCATCCTTGCACTGCTTTTCAAAAGGGGGCTCCTTGCTTATCTGAACTGCATTTTTCAGGGTAGAAGCAGAGGCTATTTCTTTTTTTTCAAACGTGGGGGCCTAAAGTTATACATCTAGGCTTGAATTTTGAATTCAAGCCCTGATTCCAGAGGCCACCCGGATCCCTGAGAAAAGCTCAGCCTGAAATCCATGTTTGAGCCCCTGAGTAAGAGGCGGGTTTCCAGGCAAAGCCCCAGGACAAAAGAGGCAAGAGAAACAAAGGAAAAGCACAACAGAAAAACAATGCTGTAGGGTTTGTTCCTTTGATCTCGTTGAGCAGAGTCTGCTCCTCAGTTTGTTTAATTGTTTCACACGTGCTCTGGAAATCATTTACAACAGGAAATAGTGGGATGGCACCCACTCCCAGGTGCCTTCCCCGGGGGCCTGAACCAAGAGGTGCCCTTCAGAAGAGACAAGCCAGGGGTGTCACATCGAGGGCCTCCTCCCGTTTTTCTTCCTTTGACCAAACACACGCTTGTCCTGGCAGTGTTACCAGGAAGGAAAACCTGCGGGGAAAAACACCGAGTTGGCAACACGGGAGGAATAAAATAGCTACAGCTGTTTGCTGTACAACTCTGCTTTCCTAAGAAGCCTAAACCTGCCACGACACACATTAGGACAGACCCCGCGGTGGGTCTCACACCTGGCTGTCCGCAGAGCCACCAGCAAACCAAAGGAGCAAGCCAGGAAAGTCAGGAAGCCCCCGACTTTATTCTTGACTTTGCCCCCGATCTGCTAGGAGGATCTCTGAGTCCTGGTCTACGCTCAGCTTTTTCTGAACCTTGCCCAAATTTGCACTCATGAACATAGCTCTGGGTGGTGGATTATTAGAGAGCGCTAATGTAGACACGGCACCAATATGTTTTTACCACCGTGCCACCTCACTCTGCAGTGCACGGGCCTGGAAGACATGGTGGCATGCCAGCCAGGGGACCGGGTAGAGCAGTATTCCCCCGTGTGCTGCCACGGGCACACTGCAAACCTCTGTCTGTGCACAGCCTCTGGTTCCCATTTTCACAAGCAAAAACTCAGCACCTCAACAGGTGGCCTGGTTTCAATTCAGTTGTGGTTGCTGTGATTATACAGTAATGGCCTGGCCCTGCTGGAGTAGCTCTGTAGGGAGGGGTGATGGAGGCAGTGGGACATACTATTATTGTTGTCTCCCAGCCTTGGAGCTGGCAGGTCGGTGGATGTGAGATCCTTCAGGACCCGCTCCCAGGGACAATATTGTGCGGCAGTGCGACCCTACAGACTCCTGGGGTAGGAGTGTGGGATGGGGTCTCTCCTTCCTCCAGATCTGCCCTCTGTGCTCATTCGTTCACTTGCAGCTGTTGCATGCCACTGATTGCAAGTTCAAGGTTGGGGGGAACAAACACCCTATAGCCCACATAGGCTGTTTTAATAGGGCATACCTATTAAATACAGCATACCTGGGGAGGTCCTAGCCCCCAGGCTGGAGCACGAGCTCTGCTGCAGGGCCTGCATGGCCCGGGGAGGGCACGCCAAGGGGGCATTGGCACCTGTTGCACACTCGGTGCCCGCAAAGAGGCAATTGCTCTGCCCGCTCCCCTCTCTTTTTCACCCCATGGGTCATTCAGCCCCACCAGATTCAAACAGGGACGGGACACGTCCTGGGAGGAATCAGACCTTCCTAGACCTGAAGTGGGGGGAGAGAGGACACCCTGGTCCTGCCCAGATCTTTGAGGGGATGGGGTCTCTTTTATTAGACCGACTCAATAGCTGCCCAAATTGGGCTTTGAGTGCTAGTTCAAGGTGAGGGGAACCAACACCCCAGGCTGTTTTAAAAGCAGATCCAGGGTCGGGGGGGTCTGCAGGTGCAAGGTGCTGCCCCCTGTGCGGCGGGCAGGAGGGTCCCGTGCCGCACACGCACACGCACACGCACACCTGCTGGGGAGGCGCGGGCTGCAGGCAGAGGCGGCTGGTGCACGGAGCTGTCCCGGGGAGGGGAGGGCAGGGCAGGGCAGGGAAGGGGCGGGGGCGGCTCGCACCGCCCCTCGGAGCGGGGCGGG
>NW_005841869.1:144877-145973 GCF_000455745.1 Alligator sinensis
GCGCCCGCGCCCGCGCCCGCGCCAGGTGAGCGCCACCGCCAACTTGTGTGCCACTTGTCGGCACGGGGTGTGCGGGGCCGGGCTGCCGGGAGCGTGTGTGTGTGTGAGTGTGTGGGTGTGTGTGTGATCCCTGCGCGCAGTCGGCGGGGGGCAGGAAGCGTTGTGTAGTTTGTGCGCGTGCTGCTGTGCGTGTGTCCCGTGCGTGTTGTGTAGTCCCGGGGGATTGTGCGTGTGTGTGTGTGTGTGTCCCGTGCGTGTTGTGTAGTCCTTGGCGTGTTTGTGTGTGTGTGTGCTGCCTTGTGTGTGTCCTGTGCATGTAGTCGGGGGGGATGTGTCCCGTGCATGTTGTGTAGTCCAGAGGGGTTGTGTGTATGTGTGTCCATCAGGCGCATGCAGGCAGAGGGAGTTGGTGT
Source organism: Alligator sinensis (assembly GCF_000455745.1). Lineage (NCBI taxonomy): Eukaryota > Metazoa > Chordata > Crocodylia > Alligatoridae > Alligator > Alligator sinensis. The sequence goes on from NW_005841869.1 coordinate 145,291, forward strand.
GTGTGTGTGTGTGCTGCCTTGCATGTGTCCCGTGCATGCCGTCGGGGTTGCGCGCTGCTGTGCGTGTATCTTGTGTGTGTAATCGAGGGGTGGGGTGTGTGTGTGTGTGTCCTGTGCATGTAGTCGGGGGGGCAGTGTCTGTGTGTACTGCTGCTGTGCGTGTCCCGTGCGTGTAGTCAAGGGGAGGATGTGTGTCCAGAGTATGCAGGCAGGGGGAGTTGTGTGTGTGTGTGCCCAGTGCAGGCAGGCAGGGGGAGAGTGTGTGTGTGCGCGCCCAGTGCAGGCAGGCAGCGGGAGCGTGTGTATGTGTGCATGTGACTGTGTGTGAACGCACGGGGGGGGGGTGTGTATGTGAATAGGCAGACACAGTTCTTTGGGTAGATGTGATATAGTTTATTAGACCAACTAAATAGTTAGAAAATTGTTCTTTGTATGAGACCTCTTGCATGTGTGTCCAGAGCATGCAGGCGAGGGAGGAGGGAGGGGAGAGTGTGTGTGTGTGTGTGTGTGTGTGTGTGTGTGTGTGTGTGTGTGTGTGTGTGTGTACAGCTCCTCCCAGCCTCCACTGGGTTTCCCCCGGTGCCTGCCCGGGGCTGGCTCACGCCCGGCCGGGCTGCAGGGCTGGGGGACAAGCTGCCGGGCCCCCTGGTGCCCCCCACCCCGGTGGGGCCGGCGGGGGGGGG
>NW_005841869.1:146193-146621 GCF_000455745.1 Alligator sinensis
CTCTTCCAAGCAGCAGGTATTGAGTATCAAGCGCGAGACCCTGCCGGAGTCCTGCCCTCCACTCACTGCCGCAGCGAGAGGTGTCTTGAAGGCCTGACAATGGCCAGCTCTGATTTCCCCCTTTGTCCCGGGCTCTGCTCCGCAGCTGTTGCTTTTTCCCACGAGCCAGGAGGGGAGTGTGCGCCTGGTGCTTGACAACTCTCCATTCTCCCCCTGCAGCACAGCCAGCAGCCAGACGCTCCGCGAGCGTTTCGGGGGCGTTTTCCTGTAGGCAGGACAGTAGCGGCATGCAGGAGTCTGGAAGGGAGGGGGGAACGGGGCAAACAATCCCAGTAGACGGCTGGAAAGCCGGCGCCCAGCCTGCCCTGTACGCCGAAAAGAAAGTTGGCAGATAAAGTTGGCCGGGAGAGCGGCCCGCGCCGCTCCTT
>NW_005841869.1:146652-153495 GCF_000455745.1 Alligator sinensis
TTTAAAGCTGCCTCGCGGCTCCCTTCTCCCGCCGCCCTGCAGCAGAGCCCTGGGGGTGAATCTGCGAAGGAAACACCCTGGACTGGAAACACCTTATGCGCATCCCTGGTACCCCCCGCCCCCCAGTCTTGCTGGTGCTCTGGACCCTCCAGCAGTTGTTGCTCTTGGTTTAACCACCCCCCATCCTCTCCCTGGGCATTTTTACTCTTTATTATTTCTATGGGTTTTACAGAAGTTTTTGACTGTACATCCGGAGCCATTATCGTCAGTATGGCAGTGAACTTTTTCCAGAGAGTTGAAAGCAGACATTTGACTCTCGGGGCCATGTTAGCAGCCTGTTCAGGTCTAGTGAGTAGACTTCAATGGACTACTCAAGTGAGCAATGATTTTTGGTTGGGTCCCTTGCTTAGGTTTGCAGAATCGTCCTTGTCACCCAAACTTTCCGGCCCCAACCTCTGTTCCCTTACCCAGGCAGGTTTTCCATGGGTGTTTCTCCGAGAGCTTTCCTGAGTGGAGAGCACAGCATCTAGTTCCTAGTCCATCAAACTTTGCAAAAAAACAGCTTTTCCCTGAGTGGAGAAGAGACTGGGCCCTGTGAAAAGCCCGTTGTGCCTAGAAATTGGTCACAGCACAATCAGCCGTGCATTTTTGTGTGGTGCATCATTTGATGGCATCTTCTCCCGAGAGCCCCTCGCTCCCAGGAGTTTGGCAAAGCTGCGGGCTCTCTGCAGACCTGCTGTCGTAGGCTGCTCACACGCGGGCTTGTCTTGGCTCAGACCTACTCCGAGTGAAGTCCTAGATGCGGCAGATCCCACGTGTTGACTCCACCGCCTTGATCAGTGGAAGGCCTGCCTTGATGTCCCTTCTTTAGGTTCAGAGGCACGTGACTCCTGGCTAACTCTCACCTTCTGTTTGCAGGTTTACAATGTATGCAGCCTGCCGAATCCTGCTTGAATGGGGGAAAGTGTGAAGCTTACCTCAATGGGACAGGGCAGTGCCTGTAAGTATGAAAGAGAATTCAGCCACTGAGTTTCCTTAATCTGGACAAACACGCTTGCCTCTTGCTTTGACAGCCTGGATTTCCTAGGATGAAATGCATGCTCTGTACTAGAGGCACATGCCATTTGCAGGCCCCTGGCACCCAGTTGGGGTGCCCAATTTGACCTTGGCATCAAATCCTGCTGGTTGTATTCATGTGACTCGCCCTGTTTTGCACTAATAGAGCCAGGTGGGCCCAAAGGTTTGGTGTTGTTCGGACCAGGAGGGAGAGTCAGGATGGTCTTATTCAGGTTTTATTTATTATTTACGTGAACCTGAGGCCAGACTTGGTGACGAGTGACTGTCAGCAGCGCTTAGCCCTTCGCCTCCATGGGACTGACATTGGAGTCCTAGTATCGGGGACTGTGACTTCACTCATGTCGGTAGAGCTGATGATCTCTAACTAGGGCTCGGGCCCCTGGTATCCAGCAGGTCCCTGGTTCATGGGAATGCATGGCTTACTCTGTAAGAGGGGCCATAAGAGGCTCTGCTCCGCAAGGTGTTTTTCTGGGAGAGTTCTGCTCAGTCCGGTCGTGGAAAAACCCCTGGGTGAAATGTCCGGACTCCCTGAAGGAGTAACCGACCCACCGCAGTGATGGCTCATTCACTCCCGGCTCCCAGAGAACAATAACCAAATAGAAATGAATAAGGCTCCAGCCCTTTTTGTGAAACTAATACATAAAAGAAATCTGAATGGCCGAGACTCCGTGTTCCAGCCCGATGCCCCCTCCGCCTGCTTCGCATGCACAAGTTTGGGGCTGGCCCAGAAGACGCTCCTGCCCTGCCCCAAATTTCCAATTAAGAAGCGGTGGGACCTGAAGGCATTTCCATCCCAACTGTTGAACGGCCGTGAACATGGGGAGGGGAGGGGGGATTGCATCTGCGCAGCGATTGCGTTTCTACTATTCTACCCAGTTTGGCATCTCCTGCCCCCTTCTCCCCCCGCCCATCCAAACCCCCAGCCCCTTGGAAAAGAAATCAGCAAATTAATCAGGCACATGAGCAATTTAATGGACAAAGGCTGGGTCCCTTTGTGAGCCACTAATGAATGCACGCCACTTTTTTTTTTCCCCCTGCGCAGAAGCCCTTACCAACGCTTGACGCTCTAAATCTTGTTTTCTTTCATTCAAAGAGCGACAGCTGGGATTCGGTCGAAATTCGGCAGCTATTGTGAGGGGAGGCAGATTAATGCTGTGTGACTAATCATGTATGGCTTCCCAGAATGCATAACTCCCTGCGTTCCCCAACTCCCTGCAATCCTGATTTACATTGCTTGTGCAGATGGTGCTGGAATCTAATTAGTTCGGATGTGCGCGAGCTCGATAAAAAGGAGGAAAAGCCTCAAAAATAGCCTTTTTTATGGGGAGAGAGTGAGAGGAAAAAAAAAGTTTGGTGACTTTCAGGAGTCTTTTTGCTGGCAACTGGGAATAACCAGTACCTTCCTGACTCACTTGCATCTCTGAGCTCACTTGCAACAACTTGCATATCTGAGTGAGCCATTCTTTCAGAGAACTAAGGTTTGCAATTGTCCTTATTTGAAATACCATCAGTATTTGTTGAACGCCCATCTCATGGCTGATTATTGGAGGCAGGCAGGTATTACAGCGACTGAAACCAGTAGGCAAGATGCAACTTTCCGTCTGTGATAGCAGTGAGCAAAACTGTATTTTTCAGTGCTCTCTAAGTATCCCTTTACCAGGAGTTTTGCTTCCAAGCTTCTTAAACAAAGCAACGCTCAGAGTGCAGATAGCAGAAGCGAAAAAGTTGGCACCTTCCATTGGCGCCTGGCTGAAATGCACCATTTTGGCTAGTGGCCACATCTCCTTTTGGCCTGGCACTTAACAAACTTTGGCCACAAAGCCTCATTGTCCTTCCCCCCACAAATCCAATTAAAAAGTGGAGTGAAATAAATAGCGTATGAAGCAGAAGCTACTCCAGTGGACAAGTATCTCTGCACTTGTTGCTGTTGTTACTTGTTAGAAGAGAGCTAGTTGAGTTACTTGAAGGCAGTGCTGATAACTCTGAAACCAAGTTATCAGCCTTGGTGTGGAAAGGAAATCGCCAGGATAAACCAATGAGCTTTCACTCGCTTTTATTATTTTACAGCTATGGTTCATAAAATTCATGGTCTCTTATCTTCTTTGTCCCTTTGCCAGTCAATCCGGGGCCCACAGAGCATTAATTGAATGAGGAGGATCGGGTATTTGATCTGTTAGAGGTCTTGAAACAGAAGCGGCCTAATTAAACCATCTGTAGCGTTCCTGCCGTCTCCGCAGGAATGACATGATCTTGCAGAGCTCTGAAAGGAGGAGGAGGATGGTGACATGTCACATAAAGGGATCTCCCAAGAAATTTACCTTAAGATGAAAGCAGTCAGTGCAAATGTTTGCACTGGATTGGTACCCTTACAAAGCCTGGTTTACCAGTGCCTTGGACCAGCAGACGGGGATGCTGCCCACTGACTGCAGCAGCATTTACAAGTGTGGTTTGTGGTGCGTGCTAACTATGGTGTTATGGAATAGGCTGTCCTCTGACTAAGCCATTTTCCCAGATCAGATGAAAAAGTTTTGCAGGAGATCGCTCTGACTCGCAGTGCTGGGTTCTAATTAAACATGGGTATAGTTATATTTTGGAGTGGCACCATTGCAAATGAATAGGGCTGTTTTGAAATTGTGGTGCCACGTGACTTTTATTCCCAGGAACTCCCCTCTTCCACTAGTTAAAAGCAGATGGCACGGAAAGAGGCTGAATTTCCAGCTCCGTTTCGTTAATGCTTCACCATTAAAGCCAGCGGAGCGTTGCCAGTGGAATCAAAATCTTGCCCAGTATAGCGAGGGGAAGGGTGAATTTAAGAAGAAACAGGTTCAATCTAGTAAGAAAAGTGGGGCGGGGGAAAAGTTTGCCAAAGTTCTTCCTTTGCTTATGGATCTGCGCAGGCACCGGGTTTGAGCTGGCGAGGACCGAGCCCGTTTGAAAGCCCATTGAAGTTAAAGAAAGGCATTTCAGTGGACTTTGGATCAAACCTGCCAGAGAAGGAAAATGCACATTTAATCAGGGAGTGTCTAATGCAGAGATGGTGGTATTAGACTGACGTCATCTTACGAGGAAGAGAGAGCAACCTTCTTAATTTTGCAACTCTTTGTGGCCACCGGTTATTCAACTGCTCAGTCATTGTTATCTTGTTGCAAAAGACGGAAGTTTCTTTCTGGTTTGATTTTTCTCATGTGTTTTACCCCAACGTTATTTCCATGCAATAATAACAAAGAGAAAATTTAGTCTCCACGCTGGAGAGGAAGAGGGTGGAGTGCTAAACAATTGCCAGAGGAAGCTTTTAAAGGCATAGTCTAGTGGTGATTCAGCCATGTTGAGAGCCATTGATGGCTATTTCAAGTCTGAGCTCATGTTCTCGGAAAGAACAAGGTGGAAATGGATGAGAGGGGATGTTTAAAAATACCAACGCTTTAGCATCACCTGCTTTGGGTCGCACTAGAAACACAGTCCAGGTCCTCGGCTAATGAGGTCAGTGGGGCTGCAGCCATATTTGCAATCTGGGGACCTGACCTTTTGTCGTCTTTATGCTACATTAGAGGTATATATTCACAGACTTTTCCCTTCAACTTATAGTGGCCCCAGTTTATGGCTCAAAGGGTCTGGTGACTTGGCTTGCAATCAGTTAATTAGTTGTACCTTGCTAATCAGTTGTGCCTCTTCCTGTAATTTCTGGAGTCACGTAATGGGAGCGACTTTTTCTAATGCTTCTTGCAGAATTTGTTCAACAAGTTTCAGATGAGGTGGCAATAGTAACTTTGCTTTACTCGAGGGAGTAGGTCCCATAGGGCTCACTGGAAGCATCTTTGGGTGGAAAATGAGCAGGAACTCACCACCAGGAAGGCAAGGGTTGATGCAAGGTCAGATGGTGGCATTTGGTCATTCTCCAGAAGGCTGCGTCCTGCTGGGGCGTGGGACTTCATCACGCTTGCTTTACTCCTGGCCGTACTATTTCTATGGAAGTCAGTGGGGCTGCTCGAGGGTGTCCGGTTTAGTTAGCCTTTCCTGGAAGGCAGCTTATGAGGTCACCTTCTCGGTCTCTCCCTAAAGGAACAGGCTTGGCTGCTCTGGAAGTAATGCCCAAACCCCATGGACCATGGTAGGAACAGGCTTGAGCACCTCGTTCTTCTGAGTCCTACCTGGTAACCTGAGAACAAGTATAATCCAAAATCCCAGGGGCCAGGCACCCTGCTGCTTTGTGGAGCTGTTTACAAGCAGGCGTGAACCTTAGTGTCCGGATCAGAAAGCATCTGGCACAGCCACCGCGGGCCTGAAAGCTTTCCCAGAGGATGGTCTTCAGCTAGCGTCTGGACTCTACCTCGTGTGACAAAAAGCGCGTGGAGGTCCGCACTGTGAAATCATTCCCTCCCACTCCAGCTGAGTCGGACCCCGATCCCACAAAAGCACCTTGAGCGACTCCATTCCTTCTTCTCCGCACCGGAGCAGCATGAGTGGAGTTGTTGTCTTTTCCTTGTGTTACACCTGAGACTTCGAGCCAGTCTTAACACAGGTAGAAGGTAGAGACTTGGAGCCAGGGCGGGAGTCCGCATTCAATGCTGCGGACTCATCACAGCTGCTCTGTTCGCTGCCCTTTCCAGTCTTATCTCCTGGAGTTCATTTCCCTTATCCCTTGAGTCTGCCCTGCCTTTGAGCCATCTGTCCTCAAAGGGCGAGATGCTCTGCTGGTAGAGATCAGCAGAACACGGCTCGCTTTAATGGACCTGCATGGAAACGCATTCATTGCGGTTCATAAAAGTCCATAATCCGGCACGGTTGCACCTCCCCTGGCTTATTGTGCATTGCCTTCAGGACACACACGTGCACATACATATGCACATACTTGTAAGCCATTTAGAAACAAACCACTTTGACAATCCAAGGGCTGAATAACATAATCGGCAAAGCAATTAGCAAGTTTTAAATGGGCATCGTTTGTAAATTAACTTGCTTTTTCCAGTCCTGAAGGTGCCTTGACCCTAGTTTTATTCATGTTCATAGAAGTCCTGACTGGTAACTTTGTATGTACATGAGTGGAATGTGAAATTTATAGAGCATAAAAGTATTTAAGCAGGTAGTGGCCTCGGGGCACGGTTACCCTGCGCCGGCAAACGTCTGGTCAGGATGGAGCATTTCCGTAGCTGAGCAACATCCGGGGCAGGTACAGGGTTTTGGAGGTGTACATCAGGGCTGGAGAGTGGATGAGCCTGCATTTACTTAGAGGACCCTGGTTCTTCCCGGAGAAGAGCAGGCCTTTGTGAAGGGTTAGAAATGAGAGAGGAAAGGCGATGAGCAGGTAAGATTGATGTCGGCAGGTGTGGCACCGAAAGAGCCCGCCGACCTCAGAGGGGCGAAGGCTGAACCTCCGGCATTGAGTGGTGAGCACCTTGTTCCTAACAGTGCCCACTGAGGTCCAGAGCAGCGCTTTATTCTTGCTGGGGTGCTCAGCGCCCCACGGCTCTGTTCACTGGTGCTCCTGGGAGCAGGCATTCAAAGCACGGGTGCCCAAATCCTCCATTTACTTCTTGCTCTCTTGCCAAGTGTAAACACGAGGCAGTTTTCTTGCTTGGGAAGTGTATGCTTTCCACCTCCCCTGTGCAACTTACTGGGCTGCAGCTGCCTCCCGGTTAACGATTGACTCGGGTCCTGCTGACTTCCCCAGCCCCTTTTGGAGGTGGGAAGAGTTCAGAGGTGAGCAGGTGCACGCCGCTGAGGCTGGATGCAGGAAGTCGGTGGCCTGGCACTTGTGAAGGGCAATGG